>NW_026057580.1:63479354-63549480 GCF_023721935.1 Panthera uncia | reverse complement strand
ATATATATATATATATATATATATATATATATATATATATATATATAATTTGCTTGTCCTGATGATGCATGCATACTTCCACCTTATCTGTATTAGCTTCATGATTAACTATTTGGGATAGCATTCATGGAGCTAAGAAGTTGCTTGTCAGTTAGCACAAAGTGCTGGTAATTAACTTCCTAAGGCACCTCCATCGCTGGGCAAAAATAGGCTCGATAAATTTATACCATGTCATACTGTATGACAGAAGCTCATCCATCCTCTGATTTCAAACAAGGTATTAGAAACAGGTTGAGTTTCTTGACAAATATAACCCAGAACTGACATTTATATAAAGCCAATTCATTTTATAACAGTGATGACTCACTTTGAGATGAATGTATAGTAACAAACTTAGCAGGTATTTTGAGCTGACTAGTAGTGCAGATTCTTGTAATTTTACATTATTTCCAGGGACTCTTGAAAAAGTGAAGTCTATGTCACCAGAAGCCCAGGGTCTTTTAGTTACTACTTGTGGATGCCTGGGGAGTTCAGCTCGGGGAGGGATGTCATTTCTACAATTTGTGATGGATTGGTTGGCACAAATAGCATGATGGGAATCTGAGGAAAATGAGAAAACAGTATTTACATTCTTTTGAGCTAAAATAAAAAGATGTGATGCTGCATTTTTTTAAAAAGGGAAGTTAACAAAAGTAAACACAGCAAAATTCTAACCTGTCTCTTCTCAAGTGATATATTCTTTAAAAACAAACAAGTCAAAGTTGATGTTCTTCTTAAGAAAGTAACCTTTACTGGTCCATTTCTATGGATATTCAGTGTATTTCTTGAATCACTGCATTTTCCTCAGAATAGAGATGGCAAGGGTTTTAAGCTGTGAAGTGTTAGGCACCAGTGTGATGTGTGAACACTGAATTTGGACTCAGATGGCCTTAATTCAAGCCTCAAATCTGCCACTTAGTAGTTATATAGCTTTGGACATGTCACATAACCTTCCCCATCCTCAGTTTTTCTCATCTTTGAAGTGGACTCAATAATACCTGCCTTGGCTGGTGTGTCACATGAATCGAGATCTATCAAAGGAATTGGTGATCAGGAAAGAACTAGATAATTTAAACTAGAAAGGGATTTTCATCTGAACATTACTTTGAGGAAGTGTAGTAAATTTCTCTCTCCATTTATTTTCTTCTTACTCATGTTTGTAAGACCCACTGGACTTCTTAAAATGTTGCCTTAAAGAGGGACTTAAGGATTATGAGATCTGAGAAGCTAAGTGACCCACTGTCTACTTAATGTGATTTCATGCATTCCTCCTTGGTTCTCTGGTATTTTTTTTTATTTATGCCTCATTATAAGCCATATTTTAGATTGACCCACAAACATGAAAAAATCAGTAGTTGAACATCTTTGGTGAAGTGTATAGGTTGAATAATAACATTTATAACAATGAAAAAGCTATATAGAAGGTATATTCCGGTTTTAAGGTCAGTTATATATTGCAAGCTTGCCATCATTACAAATAACACAAGTCAGGAGGAAAAGGGAACTCCGTCTTCAAAGCTCAGTATTCTCAAATGCAATATTTGTGACATTGGAGTTATTGTGGTAGAGGTAAGCAACATGACCTGGCTGATGTTTACACCCTTTCATTCACTTTTATTGAGTACACATTGATGACAGTGGTAGCAACAGTGAGCAGCCCCTACAGCAATGTCACATGGCCCCCATCGAGGGTGTCTTAGATGCCAGGTACAGCGCTAGGTGTTTATACACACTTAGTATTCACTTTTCGTAACAACCCTGCCAGATACTCCTTATAGATTCACTATTTTATAGACATGGGAGTGAAGCTTGGGGAGGTTAAACAACTCATCAAAACACACATAGCTGGAGAGTAGAGAAGGAGATGGCAGGAAATGAAGCCAGGTTGGTCTGACTCCAAAGTCCAAGCAATTCAAAGTTCTAGATACCACTGTCACCCCCTGAAAACTGTGAATGCCTTTTATTTATATTGTAAGATACTAATTTCTTGTGCAGCTCTCTGGAATCTGAATCATCTACATTGTTTTATATATACTTCCTTTTATTTTCTTTATTGGAATAACTGAAAGGGAAGAAGGAAGGAAGATAAAGGAAAGAAGGAAGAAAGAAAGAAAAGATAAGCTCACTTAGGTTAAATCCATTTTTGAGGGTTTTAGTTCTTATTTCTTGACAGGATGATATACTTCTGTTTTTAAAAATTATCTGTTCTCCTTCTGTAACCAATTTGTTAATCATGTTTTGGTGACTGACTTTTGGGCACATTTCCCAGAAACTTTAAGGCAACCCTTAATAAACACTAATAAGTCTGCATGCAGAAGAAGCCTATTATTATTCATGGACAGTATTACGTAGAATTAAACTTTTGGAAACTGCACCAAACACATTCAGCTAGACATGAAAGTAAGCTGAATTTCCATTTGGTTTGCTTCTTGCTGAGCCTTCAAATTATAAAGTGAAGCAAAGCCAAAAGATTAATACAATGAAAACAAAGATTGGGAAATTAAATGACACGATGCAATTTTCTGCCTCATCGGGCTGGCACCAATAATATGCAAAGGAAAGTGTGCTTAGTGTTGGTTAGCTGCTGTATAAATGCAGGACAATCAGTCTCCTTCTCGAGGGAGACTATTTTCTTGAATCATATGGCCATTGACTCTTCCAATTACCAGAGCCCCCACGCACAGTTCTGCTCTATTTTTTTAACTTTCTGCTCTGCTCTGCCATGGTATTGTTATTATTAGCATTTACACAGGTACATGCTTTTATATTATCTGAAATATTTTAGTGATAGCTTCAGGGCATATGTAAAAACCTGGAGCCTACTGCCACATTCATAATTAAATAATAATAGTATTTTATAAAATGGATCTTTATGGGTAGTTGAAGGCCATAATGGTCTATCTTTGAATCATGCCTATCAGAGAAACATTAGCTCATGGTTGATATCTCACATTTGGGCTTCTATTGGCATGCCACTCATAATGTATCATTGCTGATCATTGTCAAGATTCATTCTAAAGTGATTTGGGTGATAAGAAATGGCTCTCAGGTACCCCCGGTGTTTTGTGAAATTACGTATATCACAGCTGTCATGTCTATACTACCGAAATTCTCCAGATGATTCAGACATCCTCTGGAGAATTAAATTGTTCATTAACTTTCAAATTTCTCTATAACTCTGCCTGACAATATAAACCAGTCAACAGTAATCAGTCTCCTGTGAGGTGCAGAGCACCACACTGGATCAGAAGAAGGTAAAATAAAGAACAGACTGGTGCAGGCCTCCAGCACCTTGGAGAGAGATGGATCCATCAGTATTATTTCTGGATCATCTTCAGACACCAAACAGAAGCCAATAGAGTGGTCACTCACCTACTTCCTTCATGATCCAAGGCCTTCAGTAGGATCCTTACTCTTTTCTGCCAAAGGCAAATCCTTTGAAAAGAATGTGGTTGTGCGTGCATGCACACGCGCGCGCACACACACACGTATGTGCGTATGTTTTGTTGTTTGTAATAACAGAGGGCAAAATGTTCAAAGAAAGTAATATTTCCTGTAGAGGATGATCATCTCTCTACTTGTTTGGTGCTCTTGACTTTGTTATTTTACTCTGGAATTTGGTTTTTAGAGGTTGATTTTAAGCTTTTTTCCCTTCAGATTTCTCAAGAGTCTCTGGAGATACTGATTTCAAAATTTCCATGTAAACAATCAAAATGCTTAAGAGATGTGTAAGGTCCTTTCAAATCATGGAAGATGCAAATCAAAGCTGCTAGTTGGTCAAACATCCAAAAATGGGAGGGGAAAACTTGGGCTGAATCATAGAACAGACTGGAAAGAGAGGATCCATATTTCTGCCAAATTTTATTTTGTTTCCATTTTGCTGATTTTTAAAGGTAGACATTTGAATTTTGAAATGATTAGCTTAGGATTTACTCAATTTTTGCTGAAGAACACGGTTTGTTTTTTATTTTTGTTTGCTAGACTTCTAATTTGTGTGTTACTTACCTCCCAAATATGATTGGGATGGAGATACTCAAAATCTGCTTTGGGGCTGTCTGCTTTGAGAATTTCTGATGTGGTGATTTTGAAACATGAAACTAAACCTTGAAAATAATGAAGCTAAAAGATTGAACACCTCATCCTGGCTTTTCTCATTATGATGTTTTTGTCTTTTTAACAGAAATTAACCACCTTTACCCTAGAAAAAGATTAACATTTGTATAACATTTTGAAGTGAATTTGGGATCTACATTATTTTACTTGAGAGAAATTCACTGAGATGCATAATCTCACCTGTTGGGACCTTAATAATACAACAGAGGCTGAATAATTTTTTTTGGTTTGTATTAAAACTAAAGCTTCAGGTTGTTCTCACTGGCTTTCTGAAGATAGTACGAAGTGAATAAGTGCATGGGCTCTGGAGTATGGTTGTCTTGATTTGAATCTGGTCTCCACCACTTACAGCTAATGACCTTGGGTAATTACCTCTCTGTGCCTTGGTTTCTTCAGCTGTGAGATGGGGATAATAATAGGATCTTTATTATAACATTGTTCTGAGTACTTATTGAGTTAATACATGTGAAGTGCTTAGGATGCTTTCTTTCTCTCATCCCAGATATTTCTTTCTAGTCTGAAACGTCTTAAATAATAAAGCACTTCAAGAAAAATAAAAGTTAATAACAAACTCTTAATGATTGGTAACAGTTTTCTGGGCTGTGAATGCTCCTTTCGATTTTCTTTATCCAATATTGCAGAGACTCTTGATGCTTTCATTATCTTGATGGAAGAAAAAGAAGGAATGAAATGCAAAAGCACATGGGCAGATTTTTAATAGAGTGTCTTCCCAGATGAAGGAGCATTGCAAGTGCTACAGTCTTCAGCAAAATATATGGCTGCTGAACTTAATAATAAATGTATTTTGGCTTCATCCACTTTTTTCGGTTCACTTAAAGAGAAACATGATCTTTGGTGCATTGTCAAGAAAAAAAAAAAAAAAGCTTTATAAGACTTCAAGGCACCAAAACATTCCTAAAGTGGTACAAATTTATTCTCATAAAAAATGATTGTACACCTGAAAAGAGAAATAAAATAAGGAAAGATTTTGGGAAGTTTCTTAACTTTCTAGAGTATATCTAACTATATTCTTTGACTGTTACTAAAAAGCTTCTGTATGGGACTGATGGTAGAAATTGCTATGATTTCCTTGACTTCAGCTGCAGTTTTGCTAAAATCATTTATCTCCAGTGGTCTAAAATTGATGTGGATGTCCCTAGTCTCAGCCCTGCATGATTCACTCCTATTGAAACATCTTCCTGTAATGCATTGATTTTTTTGTTGTTGTTTCTATGACAATGATAGAGTTAACAGGATTTTTTTTTTTTGAAAATGTAAAACTATGGGCAGAGCCTAAAAGCCTATAGGATTCATTTTTATTTAAATTAAAATATATTTTGATAATAACTCTATACATTTCACAAGTAAAATCAACGCTGGCTTTTGGCAGATGGAAACATACTTTGAACTACAGTTTCAAGATGCCAGTCATGGTTCAAAGAGGAGAACTCCTCCTTTTCACTTAATTCACACTCCACTGAACTACAGAAACAGGAGTTAACTCTGCCAGAGTAGTACTTTTCAAGTAAGTGACCCCAGGAACCACAAGGTCAGACTACAGTATAGTTTATAAGGTTTCAACTTTTACTTCAGTCAGTCCATCAGTCACTGAAGGGTTAAAGATGAGCTTGGGCAAAGGACAAGGGGACTTTGGTTGCCATTTCCTCAAGCTTTTAGCATTTGTGGAAGGTTGAGTCACACCAGTCTTTATTAAATGATGCATAATTCAGTGATAAATTGGTTTAGCTCTGCCTGTTACAAGTCGGGCCTGAGGTTTTACAGGGGTCAGTCTAGAGGCACTGTGGCTGTTTCATGTCATTAGTTTTCATTCAGTTGCAATGTGTAACCACTCTAGCACATGTCTTTCATTAGTGAGTACAATGCACGCTTTGTGTGTGAACATCCTTAGATGGTAAAAGCCAATTTAGAGCTTTCTCACCTTCCTTTTATGTCAGTGGATTCCATCAGACCCACATGTGTATGGAGCTAAAGGTTTTTGTGGTGGGGTCAGGCTCATTTCCCATTTGCATTGCATCCTGCCCAGCTGATGCAGGCTAGAAGCTTTCTCTGAAGTTAATGGGTGTTGAGCACTGAATAAGACCATAGTGTCAACTTGCTAAACTTCCTCCTCTCGAGTTCAGAAAGCTCTTGTAATCCCACTTCCTTTATAGAGCTTTCTTTCCCTAAGTGGGAGAAAGAGAGTTATTCTTTCCCATTAATTCAGATACAAAACCCAGACTTTTGTTTTCTGTCTACACATGCACCCCTTGCCTGCCCCCTACTGGTTCAAGTGCTACTAACAATGTAATTAGCTTTGGGGAAGGTTCTGGCGTGTGCAAGAAGTAATCTGCATGTTAATTAGTCTTTTGTGGGCACATACAACAGCAATTACTACAAAGCTAGAAATTTTAAATATTTTGTCTAACACCTACAGTAACAGTAAACACATGGACATTTATAAAATGGACAATCATGCTTTCAGTCTCACTCAGTTTCTCTATCTCTTTCTTAAAATTGTCTTTTCAGTGGAGATTACATGTGTTTGGGAAGAGAGTAATGTAGCTGCAGTGGGACAGGTTCTCTGAGTGAATCAGGTAGTGATCCTTATGTGCTCAAAGTGTGTACCTGAATGCCTAGTATAGTGGAAAGATTATGGCTTTACGTTTAGACCAACGGGGTTTTACATCTGGGCTTTATCACTTCTGTATGTGATATTCTGGTGTGATTATCTGAGGCTGTTTTCTCAGTTGAAAAATGGATATCCTACTACTTTTCTCTCAGGGTTGTTGTAAGTATGAAATGACATAATATATGCAAATAAACCCAGAGAGGTGTCTGGTACACAGTTGGCACCCATTCATTCATTCATTCATTCATTCAACAAGTATTTTGAAGGCCAATTATGTACTAGACACTGTTTGAAGCATAGAAGATACAGCAGCAAATGAAAGGGACAGACACAAAATACTTCCTGGTGAGATGAGCTAGATAATACATATCGTAAATAGTGTCTTACAGCATATGTTAGGATGAGTGCTATGGAGAAGGACAAAGTAGGGTATGGAGTGCGGGAGTGCAGGGCAATTCTAGTGTCATAGGATGGTCAGGAAAGGCTTCTCTAGGAAAATGTCATTTCAGTAAAGATAGAGGTGAGTAAACAGTGTGGATTGGTAGAGGAAGAACTTTCCAGAAAAGGGAACAGCCAGTGTCCTACTACGGACAAGAGTAGTAGGAGATGAAGCAACAGAGGCCATTTCACTTAAGACCTTTAGGCCATTGTAAGGACACTGGCTTTTATATGAAATGGAGAGTAATTGGAGGTTTTTGATCAGAGAAATGATGTGATCTGATTTAATGTCTTAAGTCTAGTTCTCCTGGAAACAGGCTCAGAGATGCATAGTTGTACTTAGTTGATTTATTTTGGAAATGTTCTCAGAAGCAACACCTCTGAGGGAGTTGGGGAGCAGGACTGGACAAGGGAAGAGCTGAAATGGGATACAATTGCAGCAGAGGCCTCAGCTGATCCACAGGGAGTCCTGCAGCTGGCATGGCCCTTTAGATTTGTCTGAAGTTGAGGAAAAGAGGTGGAGCTTTTGCATCTCCACATTGATGAGTCATTGTTTATGCCTTAAGGGAAGGTCAAAACTTCAATGAGGCAGCTCCTGTTGGATAAGGGCAAGTCTAAGAGGAGACTCAGCTGTAAGCCATTGTCAGCCAATGCTTCAGCCTACTGGCATCAGAAGTAGTTCAGTTCTGAAGGGGGCATCTTGGTGGTACCCCTTAACATCCACCGCACTCAGGTTTTATCAAGGCTATGCTGGCTGCCATGTTGAGAATAGGCCATGGGGGAAAGGGGAAAGGGGAAAGGGAAGGTGACCAGTTAGTAGATTACTGAAAGAACACAGGAGAGTGATGTCAGTGGCTTGGATCTGGGTGGGGACAGGCGAAGATATGGGACTCTGGATATATTTTGAATGGAATGCTGACAGGATTTGCTGATGGACTGGATGTAGGCTGTGATAGTAATAAAGGAGGCAAGGATAATTTTAAGGTTTTTGTCTTAAAACAGGGTCTAGTACATAATTGTTTATGTACCACAAAGCACATCTAATGGAAAAACTAGAAGGAGAAATTTGCTCTTAATGGAGGTAGGGAAGACTGTAAGAGAAGCAGGTTTGGAAGAGAGGGAACGAGGAGCTCAATTTGAGATATACTGAGTCAGAGGTGCCTACTCGACATCCAGGTGGGTGTGCTGAGCAGGTGGTTGGTTACAGAATCTGATCAGGAGAAGTAATTTTCGAATCCTTGGCATGTACATGGTATTTAAGACTTAAACTGGGAGATCACCAAATGAGTAAATATCTCTAGGGGAGATCCCTTAGGTCTAGCTTCCTTTGGCTACCTTTATGATTAGTAATATGTTACTTCCTTAGATAAAGAAGGTCCTTGCTCCCCTCCTTCTCCCCAGTGAGCTGTGATAGTTGTCTAACAGAAAGTTTGGGGCAGACAAAATCATGGCTCCCCAGAGATGTCCATGTCCCCCAATCCACAGACTTTGTGAATATGTTAGCTTCCATGGCAAAAGGAGCTTTGTAGATGGGAGTTAAGGATCTTGAGATGGGAAAAGTAGCCCAGATTACCCAGGTAGGCCCAACATAATCGTAATCGTATGGGTTCTTATAATAAGAAGGCAGGAGGGTCAGAGTTAGAAATGGAGATGTGATGTTGGAAGCATAAGTTGAAGTGATGTTCTCTGAGGCTGGAGGACAGGGCCATAGGCAAGGAATGCAGGCAGCCTCTATAAGCTGGGAAAGGAAAGGAAGTGGACTGTCTCCCAGAGCCTCCAGAAAGAATGCAGGTCTGCCAAAACTTTGAATTAGCTCATAAAACCCATTTTGGGGGCACCTGGGTGGCGCAGTCGGTTAAGCGTCCGACTTCAGCCAGGTCACGATCTCGCGGTCCGTGAGTTCGAGCCCCGCGTCAGGCTCTGGGCTGATGGCTCGGAGCCTGGAGCCTGTTTCCGATTCTGTGTCTCCCTCTCTCTCTGCCCCTCCCCCGTTCATGCTCTGTCTCTCTCTGTCCCAAAAATAAATAAAAAATGTTGAAAAAAAAAAAATTAAAAACCCATTTTGGACTTCTGATCTCCAGAACTGTAAGATAATACATTTGTGTTGTTGTTATGTCATAATTTGTTACAGCAGCAATAGGAAACTATTAAGCTAAATAATGTCTACTTTTCCTGTAGGGGATAAATTGTGTTTGGGGAATTAAGAATAGGTAACTTTTAAGGGTCAAAAATTCTAATGTTTGCTTGTAAGTGAAAATTCCTTTAATTGTTCCGTCTCTCATCTGTCTCTCCATCCATCCAACTATCCATCTCCTCTCTTTCTGGTATATAAAAAGAAGTTACAAAATTGTTACAAATTGCTGAGTTCTCTAGGGTAATTTTACCATTTTGTGAACATGAAACTTACATCATGTTGGCTGAAGGTCTCCACTCTTTTTGAAATAAATTGTTTTGTTTCACAATTGAAGGTACAGGTAGATAAATATAATATTTACAAACAAAATAATTGCAACTTATTTGGTTTTTCCATTACATGTGCTTTGTGGTATTTTTACATTATTTATGAAATGCTTTGAAAAATATCTGATCAAGTCATGCTTGCCAACATCAATGGTTCTAA
This sequence comes from Panthera uncia, assembly GCF_023721935.1. Classification (NCBI taxonomy): domain Eukaryota; kingdom Metazoa; phylum Chordata; class Mammalia; order Carnivora; family Felidae; genus Panthera; species Panthera uncia. The sequence continues at coordinate 63,539,641 of NW_026057580.1, read as the reverse complement.
AAGCATAATGTGAAACTCACAAAAATTGTTTTACTTTGCATTTCAGCCTAAGTTAGTGAAATTTATCCTATGAATAGTTTTCTTTTCTTTTCTTTCCTTTTCTTTCTTTCTTTCTTTCTTTCTCTCTCTTTCTCTCTCTCTCTCTCTCTCTCTTTCTTTCTTTCTTTCTTTTGCTATTGGGTTATTTTTAAAAAATGGAATTAAGTGCCTCCTGTTTTTTTTTCCTTAATAGTTTTTTTTTTTTTTAGCTTCTGTATTGACAATTACAAATCCTTGCCTTCTAAAAAAACTGTATTTTTTTATATTACAAGATATTCTGATTATCAGACTCAGTGGAGCAAAGTGATTAAGAATATGGAGTTTATCTATAAAATGCGAATCATAATATCTGATTCACAGGGGTATTCTTCATAAATTAAATAAGGGGATGTGTGTGTATTAGGGTTTTCTAGAAATACAGAAGAAATAGGATATATCTAGGAAGAAATTTATTGTAAGGAATTGGTTCATACAGTTATAGAGACTAAGAAGTTCGATGATCTGCTGTCTGCAAGCTGGAGACCCAGTAAAGACAGTGGTATAAATTCAGTCCAGTCTGAAGGATTGAGAACGAGGAACATTGAAGGCAGGAGAAGATCCATGTTCCAGCTCAAGCAAGCAGTCAGGAAAGGCCAAATTCTTTCCTTTCCACCTTCTTCATCTATTTCTTAAATAAGTTTTTAATTTAAATTCCAGTACAGTTACCATACACTGTTATATTAGTTTTAGGTGTATAATGTAGTGATTCAACAATTTTGTACATTATTGAGTGGTACTTATTTTCACCCATGCCCCCACCCACCTCCCCTCTCTGGTAACCATCAGTTTCTTCTTTGTAGTTAAGAGTCTGTTTCTTGGCTTCTCTTTCTCTCCCTGTGTCTCTCTCTGTCTCTGTCTCTGTCTCTGTCTCTGTCTCTGTCTCTTTTCCTTTCACTCATTTGTGAGTGAAATCATATGGTATTTGTCTTTCTCAGACTGACTTATTTCACTTAGCATTATACTCTCTAGTGCCATCCATGTCATTGTAAATGGCAAGATTTCATTCTTTTTTATGATATTATATTCAATTGTATGTATATACCACATCCTCTTTTTTTAAGTTTATTTATTTATTTTGAGAGACAGAGAGAGAGACAGAGAGAGAGATAGAGAGAGAGGGAGAGAGAAGAATCTTTAAGCCGAGAGAGAATCCTGACTCAGGGCTCAAACTCATGAACTGCGAGATCATGACCTGAGCTGAAATCAAGAGTCAGATGCTTAACTGACTGAGCCCACCAAGTGTCCTAATGTACCACATGCTCTTTATCCTTTCATCAATACATGAACACTTGGGCTTCTTTCATATCTTGGCTATTGTAAATAATGTTGCTGTAAACATAGGGCTGCATGTATCCCTTTGAATTAGTGTTTTTGTATTCTTTGGGCAAATACCCAGTGGTGTGAGTACTAGATCATACGGTAGTTTTATTTTTAACTTTTTAAGGAAACTCCACACTGCTTTCCACAGTGGCTACACCGGTTTTCATTCCCGCCAATAGTACATGAGTGTTCTTTTTTCTGTACATCTTTACCAACATCTGTTTTTTTCTTGTGTTGTTGATTTCAGGCATTCTGACTGGTGTGAGATGATACCTCATTATAGTTTTGATTTGCATTTCCCTGATGATGAGTGATGTTGAACATCTTCTCATGTATCTGTTGACCATCTGTATGTCTTCTTTGGAGAAATGCCAGTTCATGTCTTCCGCCCATTTTTAAATTGGGTTATTTGTTTTTTGGGTGTTGCACCTTCTTGATCTATTGAGGTCCTCAGTGGATTGGATGATGCCCACCCAGATTGGGGAGGGCCATCTGCTTTACTGAGTCCAATGATTCAAATGATAATTTTCTTCTGGAAGCACTCTTATAGACACACCCAGAAATAATGCTTAGCTAAATACCTGCAGACCCTGTGATCCAGTCAAGTTGACACATAAAGTTAACCATCATAGTATGTAAATCCAGTATTTGGAACATAGTAAGTACTCAAGAAATTATAACTCTAATGATAGTTATCCTTATCCTTCCATAACAGCTGAGTAAGGATTTAGAAGCCTCAACACCTTTCTGAGAATCTTACTTGTTATGCCCTTTTGCTCCTTTATTTTAATAATCCATTTATCAAGCCATCAGTATTCTGCTGCCAGAAGAATTTATAAGCCAATTAACCCTGGTAGCCAGATGCTTCCAGTAACATAACACTGTCCTGTATGTCACAGTAGTGCAGGGAAAGAAAAGTGCATGGTCTCCAGAGGCACATTATTCATCAGCCCCTTTGCTATAAAATGTGCTACGTTTGTGAAACATTCCTTGGTTATATTTTTAATTCACAGCACCCTGTATTGACCGTTTTGGAAAATAATGATGCTCTCTCCTTATCAGCTCATCTGCTGCCAGTCAGTAATTTCTCTGAATGGATTCTTTCAGCATCAATATACAGTACAAGTCCAAGTGAGGCATTGGCTGTAATAACAGTGAGCCATGATGCAGCAGACAGGATTTAAAGTGCCCATTGCTTACACTGGCAAAATGGATGCTAAGTAGTGTTTGTTATTTTCTGTAAGAGAAAGCATCTAGAACTATGTGCAAATTATTCCCAGAAGAAAATGCACCTTTGAATGTGTGTAAAAATCTGAATGCTGGTATTCATTTGGAAGTCTGGCTTGTATGCATATTTAAGCTTATGCTTTTTGTTTGTTTTATGTTAGAGAAATAAGGCTTCATAGCAAGGGAGACTGGTATAATATAATCAGGTGTGTTTAGTAACTTTGGGGGAAAAATCCCACCCTAGACTATAATTCTCTTTTACCTCCATCTTTTTTTTTTTTTCTTCATCCTGAGAACATGAATTACTTCCAAGACTTCTTCAAGGAAAGTTTTAATTTTAACCTTCGACTCTAGTCCCCTTTCCAGTTTGAAAGGATTTTTGAAGTCATTTAGGAGGATGCCACACACTTAAAGATCATCCTATGTCCCTTGTCCAAGAGTAAGTGCAAACCCAGTATTTGCTTACTTCATTAGAAAGCTGTAGTGTTCACTGTTCTTGGAGAGCAATATAAGTTGTTGGGAGAGAAAGAAAACACTTGGTTGTTGCAGGGTGGGTAGGTTGTCACTTCCCCAAATTCCTACATCTTTCCTCCTCTGAGGACAGTTTTAAAACTTTTATTGTAGATGAATTGAACTTTATTTCTTGCCTCTACCTACCCACCCCTCTTCTCCATACCTTTTATGTCAGCTAACTGCTAGCATGAAAAATTGAGTAGGATTTTTCCATGTAAGCTTAAAATATTTGCCTGCTTGTTGTCGACTTTGATTCTGTGAGAGGCCGTGCTTGTCATTGTCATAGCTGATGGAAGCCATTTGGCTTATAAATAGTTCCACATAGGAACTTTTAGTGTGGTTTATATGCATAACATTTAAGTTATCCTTAAGCCTAATTCCAGTGATTAATTTTACCCAAGCTTAATAGAGCAGTGGATTCAGGAATTACCATTGTGAAATTTTAAGAATGGTCTCGTACTGTCAAAACGAAGGATAGTGACTTAAAGCATTTGCCAGCGTATGGTTATGACTTACATAACAATGCACGTGCACTTGGAGGCTGTGTGCAGCTGCAGTGAGTAATGAAGCTGCATCTCTCAAGGGACAAGGTATCATGGCTGTATTTACCATCTGGTTGGATGGTGCTTCCTATGCCCCAAGGAGACTGTGACTTACTTCTGAAGTCCTAGCTTATGATTCTCATGGTGCGAAGAAATTTTCCAGAAATGGGAGTCTAGGGAAATAATAATTCTTTCTTTATGCTGCTGAGACTTGAGTGGATGTTCACAGTCCTTTTTTAAATTCATAACTTGTGAGAAGAAGTTTTAAGGCAGCTTTTGTTCAGTTGTGAATATAATTATGTATTCAAACTAGCAATGGAAGTATAAATAATTCACTTTTGAACATTTTGTAATTAGCTGAGACATAAATACTGGATCAAGGGTTTCACTGACAGAATTTCTATTGGAGTTCATGCTTTTTATTAATTATTTTCCTCTGATACAGTTAAAACACCCCTAAATATACTTGAGCATATGTGCATGTGTAGACATAAATGCTCACATAGGTAGGAATATCATATGCTATGCCTAACCTCAAAAAAGTCTAAAAAATTTAATGAATAGGGCAACCCTGTCATGAATCCTGTTTCCTGATGAGATAAACAATGACTCTTAATTAGAAGCTAAAATTTTTAATTAAGATGATTCTGCAGTAATTATCTCAGTTGTCTGCTTCACTGGATTTTAATGAAAAAGATTGATTAGGTATAAAACTAGTAGCATAATTAAACATTCAGTGGTGCACTGGCCACTGAGGTGAAAGTAATGTGATTAAACCCTAAAGTACATTCCAAAAAAAACACCAAAAAAAAAAAAAAAACCCCTAAAGTACATTCCTTAACTAAGTATTTTAGACAGTCAAATCTAATGCAGTGTCAGTAAGCATCATTTTTATGAATAGCTTCAACATCTTAGGGTAAAAACAGGTTCAACCACAGCTGGCTTATTTACACAAAAATATTGAGCACTTACTGTGTGCCATAGTGATATACTTGTTCAAAGTCAAGTTCTTTTAGTTAGCAGATCTGGCATATTGAGAAAACCATATAACTTCTCAGCACATTAGTTATCACATATTTAAAAAGGGATAAATAATACTTCTTTATGTGTTTTTTGAGTTCATAAATGAGTCAACAAATATTTAGCCTCTCCCACAGTTCTTGGTATCGAGTAGACTCTATAAATAGGAGTTATTGTAACTATAGCTTTTATTTTGAAAACTTTCTAGAATTTCCTTTGAATAAGTTAGTAAATGCAGTGTGTAGACTCCTACCAGTTTACAAAAGACTTAAGCAAAGAGAGAGAAAAACAATGGTGTCAATAGGCGATACTGAGAATTTAAAAGCATGAAGATAACTATTAATTTTCTTTGCAACAGTGATGGACAGATGTTAGAAATTAAGGAAATACTTTCAAAAGCTGGAGGAAATTCTCTCTCTTTTTGCCTTAGTAGCACTGTCTTCCTAGATATGCAGAGTGATTGGCTTCTAGAATTGCTTCATTTTCTTATTTACTTTAAAATGTAGGGTTCAATGAACAAATTTTGGATCTGCCAGGATCAATTCACATTATCTCAACTAGTCTCTGCCTGCCTAGGAGACTTTGTTTGCTAGGAAGTTGGTGTGAGTTAAGAAGATGTGCATAGTGTTGGATGAATTAATCCAACCTAGTTTCGTAGATATGTCCTAACCATAGAACTCTGCTGTCCTTGGCACTGTGCTGTGATCATCTGAGTTAGCCACTTACAGACAGAACCAGCATAGTGCTGATTAGGTATGAATGAAGAAGAGATTCAGAATAATTCAGGTAGGTTGAGGTGAATAACCACATACTTCATAGAGTACAGAACAGGTTTTAGGCAATTTGGCCCATGAGGTGGCTAAATTTCTATGCTGAGGAACTGCTAAGGCATCCTCAAATATTGACATTATAAACACTGCATTTGAAGCCAGAGAGACCTGGACTTGAAACTTAGATCCTTGCAGGGCACCTGGCTGGTTCAGTTGGTAGAGCATGACAATCTTGATCTCAGGGTTGTGAGTTTGAACCCCACACTGGGTGTAGAGAGTACTTAAAAATAAAAGAATAAAAAAAATCTTAGAAAAAAAAGAAACTTTGATCCTTGATTTACTAGTGGCATAATCTTGTGGTAGATACCCTGTTGTCATCTTATCAGCGTAATAGGGACTCTGGTATCTGCACATTTAATTTCATGGGACTAAATTGAGAATCAAATGGAACAGTGGATGTGGAAATGACAAATCATGAAAAGCATGATTCATTCATTCCTATATTCATTTGTCAATTTATTTCACAACTAATATATTTCAAACACTGTCAGGCAGCAGAAATTCAAACATGAATGAGATACACCCAAGCCTTCACGGAGTTTTCAGTCTAAGTGGGGGAGATGTATGTGTCAACAGACCATTACCATTCAGTGTGATATATGCTGTGCTAAAACTATGCATGGAGTATTTTGGAAGACCAGAGAAGCATCTAGTCCAGACTGAAGAGTTAGGGCATTCTTCCTGGAGAAATTGACACTTGCTCTGAATTCTGAACTATGAAGACATTAGTTTGGGAAGTCAAGGTAGCAAGGGCATCCTAGACTGAGGGAACTGCCTGGATGAAGCTTTGGAGGTGTGGGGGAGAGAGCATGGTATGTAGGGAACTGCTTTGGTAGGGATGGAGTTTAAGGAGATTTCCCTTGGGGCAGCACAGGCAGGTGGTTGGCATGTTATCCTGAAGGCTTTTAGGTATCATAAAGAGATTTTAGCTAAGGGCATATGGTGATCAGATTTATATCTTGGGAAGATAATTTTGGTAGCATTGTGAAAGCTAGATTGGAGGAAAGAGACCTGGGAGAGGAGGAAGTGCTGAGAGATGCGTTCATTCTACAGACATTTGTTCAGAGTTTCGAGTATATGCCTGGAAGTTTATAATGTGCTGGCAGAAAAAGTCGTGTCAGATGTGATGCTTGCCCACAGGGGAGCTTATGAAATACCCTCTCATAGAAATACAGGCAAATCGTCCCACACAGAGCTGTGTGCTAAGTGCATGGCCCCAGTGAGAAGTGATGAAGAGCTGAACCAAGGCTGTGGCAGTGAAGGTAGGACAAGAGGGAGGGTTTGAGAGAGAGTGAAGAGGCAGCATTGTCAGGACTGGTTTACAAATTGGACAAATGGATGACTACTCTTTACCTTGTTAGCTGTATGAATATAGACCAGAGGATGGGTGCACACTGTAAGCCCAATTAGAACTTTGTAACAATCCCACTAAACTTGAACCTGACATAGCTACCTGGGTATTCAGGGGCTCCTTGTGCCATTAGAGAACTACATAGAGATAAGGACTATATTGGTCAGTTTATTTAATCATACCAAAGAGAGACAGTGCTTCCTGCTTTTTGCAACATAATAATAATAATAATAATAATAATAATAATAATAAATAAAAATAAAAGGAACTGCAACCTGAAATAGCCACTGAGGGCTCAGTTCCATTGGGAGGGAAGCTTGGCTTATCCCAGCAGACCATGGTCCTGTGAAGTGCTGTCTGACAGCAGGAGGAACACAGAACAGGTTACAGAAGAGGAAAAGACCTGTTTGAACCCCAGCCTTGTGTTCAGTTGCAGAGATGAAAGAGGTGGCTTCTTCTACCCTTCAGTTTCTTTCTTCTTTTTCACTGCATGGGTATTAGGAAATTAAAGAAATTACCAACTCCCTGCCCCTACTCATTCCAGCCCTTCTTTCCTTTTTTTTTTTTTTTTTTTTCTTTATCCAGTAGAAGTTGTGGTGGGCAGGTCATTAATACTCTTTCAGTTAGTTGTATATCCAGAATGGTGATAGCATTCAGATGAACATTTAGACTGTAGGTTACAGAATGATAAAAAATAGGCGTGGATAATTTCACAAGAGGTCTAGAAGAGAAAAAGACATCACCTAGAGACTGAGGTTTCTAAGGCTGGCAGCCAGCTTCTGAGGTGACCTGGAAAGTTTATCTTTGTTTGTTTGTTTGTTTATTTATTTTAATATATGAAATTTATTGTCAAATTGGTTTCTGTACAACACCTAGTGCTCATCCCAAAAGATGCCCTCTTCAATGCCCATCACCTACCCTCCCCTCCCTTCCACCCCCTATCAACCCTCAGTTTGTTCTCAGTTTTTAAGAGTCTCTTATGCTTTGGCTCTCTCCCACTCTAACCTCTTTTTTTTTTCCTTCCCCTCCCCCATGGGTTTCTGTTAAGTTTCTCAGGATCCACATAAGAGTGAAAACATACGGTATCTGTTTTTCTCTGTATGGCTTATTTCACTAGCATAACACTCTCCAGTTCCATCCATGTTGCTACAAAGGGCCATATTTCATTCTTTCTCATTGCCACGTAGTATTCCATTGTGTATATAAACCACAGTTTCTTTATCCATTCATCAGTTGATGGACATTTAGGCTTTTTCCACAATTTGGCTATTGTTGAGAGTGCTGCTATAAACATTGGGGTACAAGTGCCCCTATGCATCAGTACTCCTGTATCTCTTGGGTAAATTTCTAGCAGTGCTACGGCTGGGTCATAGGGTAGGTCTATTTTTAATTTTTTGAGGAACCTCCACAATGTTTTCCAGAGTGGCTGCACCAGTTTGCATTCCCACCAACAGTGCAAGAGAGTTCCCGTTTCTCCACATCCTCGCCAGCATCTGTAGTCTCCTGATTTGCTCATTTTGGCCACTCTTACTGGCGTGAGGTGATATCTGAGTGTGGTTTTGATTTGTATTTCCCTGATGAGGAGCAATGTTGAGCATCTTTTCATGTGCCTGTTGGCCATCCGGATGTCTTCTTTAGAGAAGTGTCTATTCATGTTTTCTGCCCATTTCTTCACTCGATTATTTGTTTTTTGGGTGTGGAGTTTGGTGAGCTCTTTATAGATTTTGGATACTAGCCCTTTGTCCGATATGTCATTTGCAAATATCTTTTCCCATTCCGTTGGTTGCCTTTTAGTTTTGTTGATTGTTTCCTTTGCTGTGCAGAAGCTTTTTATCTTCATGAGGTCCCAATAGTTCATTTTTGCTTTTAATTCCCTTGCCTTTGGGGATGTGTCAGGTAAGAAATTGCTGCAGCTGAGGTCAGAGAGGTCTTTTCCTGCTTTCTCCTCTAGTGTTTTGATGGTTTCCTTCTCACATTCAGGTCCTTTATCCATTTTGAGTTTATTTTTGTGAATGGTGTAAGAAAGTGGTCTAGTTTCATTGTTCTGCATGTTGCTGTCCAGTTCTCCCAGCACCATTTGTTAAAGAGACTGTCTTTTTTCCATTGGATATTCTTTCCTGCTTTGTCAAAGATGAGTTGGCCATACTTTTGTGGGTCTAGTTCTGGGGTTTCTATTCTATTCCATTGGTCTATGTGTCCGTTTTTGTGCCAATGCCATGCTGTCTTGATGATGACAGCTTTGTAGTAGAGGATAAAGTCTGGGATTGTGATACCTCCTGCTTTGGTCTTCTTCTTCAAAATTACTTTGGCTATTCGGGGCCTTTTGTGGTTCCATATGAATTTTAGGATTGCTTGTTCTAGCTTCAAGAAGAATCCTGGTGCAATTTTGATTGGGATTGCATTGAATGTGTAGATAGCTTTGGGTAGTATTGACATTTTCACAATATTTATTCTTCCAACTCATGAGCATGGAATGTTTTTCCATTTCTTTATATCTTCTTCAATTTCCTTCATAACCTTTCTATAGTTTTCAGCATACAGATCTTGTACATCTTCGGTTAGACTTATTCCTAGGTATTTTATGCTTCTTGGTGCAACTGTGAATGGGATCAGTTTCTTTATTTGTCTTGATGTTGCTTCATTATTAGTGTATAAGAATGCAACTGATTTCTGTACATTGATTTTGTATCCTGCGACTGTGCTGAATTCATGTATCAGTTCTAGCAGACTTTTGGTGGAGTCTGTCGGGTTTTCCATGTATAATATCATGTCATCTGCAAAAAGTGAAAGCTTGACTTCATCTTTGCCAATTTTGATGCCTTTGATTTCCTTTTGTTGTCTGATTGCTGATGCTAGCACTTCCAACACTATGTTAAACAACAGCGGTGAGAGTGGACACCCATGTCGTGTTCCTGATCTCAGGAAGAAAGCTCTCAGTTTTCCCCCATTGAGGATGATATTAGCTGTGGGCTTTTCGTAAATGGCTTTTATTATGTTTAAGTATGTTCCTTCTATCCTGACTTTCTCGAGGGTTTTTATTAAGAAAGGATGCTGAATTTTGTCAAATGCTTTTTCTGCATTGATTGACAGGATCATATGGTTCTTTTCTTTTATCAATGTGATGTATCATGTTGATTGATTTGCGAATGTTGAACCAGCTCTGCATCCCAGGAACAATCCCACTTGATCATGGTGAATAATTCTTTTTGTATGCTGTTGAATTTGATTAAGCTAGTATCTTATTGAGAATTTTTGCATCCATATTCATCAGGGATATTGGCCTGTAGTTCTCTTTTTTTTTTTTTTTTTTACTGGGTCTCTGTCTGGTTTAAAAATCAAAGTAATACTGGCTTCATAGAATGAGTCTGGAAGTTTTCCTTCCCTTTCTATTTCTTGGAATAGCTTGAGAAGGATAGGTATTATCTCTGCTTTAAATGTCTGGTAGAATTCCCCAGGGAAGCCATCTGGTCCTGGACTCTTATTTGTTGGGAGATTTTTGATAACCGATTCAATTTCTTTGCTGGTTATGGGTCTGTTCAAGTTTTCTATTTCTTCCTGTTTGAGTTTTGGAAGTGTGTGGGTGTTAGGAATTTGTCCATTTCTTCCAGGTTGTCCAGTTTGTTGGCATATCATTTTTCCTAGTATTCCCTGATAATTGCTTGTATTTCTGAGGGATTGGTTGTAATAATTTCATTTTCATTCATGATTTTATCTGTTTGGGTCATCTCCCTTTTCTTTTTGAGAAGCCTGGCTAGAGGTTTATTAATTTTGCTTCTTTTTTCCAAAAACCTATTCTTGGTTTCATTGATCTGCTCTACAGTTTTTTTAGATTCTATATTGTTTATTTCTGCTCTGATCTTTATTATTTCTCTTCTTCTGCTGGGTTTGGGGTGTCTTTGCTGCTCTGCTTCTATTTCCTTTAGGTGTGCTGTTAGATTTTGTATTTGGGATTTTTCTTGTTTCTTGAGATAGGCCTGGATTGCAATGTATTTTCCTCTCAGGACTGCCTTTGCTGCATCCCAAAGCATTTGGATTGTTGTATTTTCATTTTCGTTTGTTTCCATATATTTTTTAATTTCTTCTCTAATTGACGTTGACCCATTCATTCTTTAGTAGGGTGTTCTTTAAACTCCATGCTTTTGGAGATTTTCCGGACTTTTCCTGTGGTGGATTTCAAGCTTCATAGCATTGTGGTCTGAAAGTATGCATGGTATGATCTCAATTCCTGTATACTTATGAAGGGCTGTTTTGTGACCCAGTATGTGATCTGTCTTGGAGAATGTTCCATGTGTACTTGAGAAGAAAGTATATTCTGTTGCTTTGGGATGCAGAGTTCTAAATATATCTGTCAAGTCCATCTGATCCAATGTATCATTCAGGGCCCTTGTTTCTTTATTGACCATGTGTCTAGATGATCTATCCATTGTTGTAAGTGGGGTATTAAAGTCCCCTGCAATTACCACATTCTTGTCAATAAGGTTGCTTATGTTTGTGAGTAATTGTTTTTTTATATTTGGGGGCTCCCATATTTGGCGCATAGACATTTATAATTGTTAGTTCTTGATGGATAGACCCTGTAATTATTGTATAATGCCCTTCTTCATCTCTTGTTACAGCCTTTAATTTAAAGTCTAGTTTGTCTGATATAAGTATGGCTACTCAAGCTTTCTTTTGACTCTCAGTAGCATGATAAATAGTTCTCCATCCCCTCACTTTCAATCCGAAGGTGTCCTCAGCTCTAAAATGAGTCTCTTGTAGACAGCAAATAGATGGGTCTTGTTTTTTTATCCATTCTGATACCCTGTGTCTTTTGGTTGGCACATTTAGTCCATTTACATTCAGTGTTATTATAGAAAGATATGGGTTTAGAGTCATTGTGATGTCTGTAGTTTTCATGCTTATAGCGATGTCTCTGGTACTTTGTCTCACAGGATCCCCCTTAGGATCTCTTGTAGGGCTGGTTTAGTGGTGATGAATTCCTTCAGTTTTTGTTTGTTTGGGAAGACCTTTATCTCTCCTTCTAGTCTAAATGACAGATTTGCTGGGTAGAGGATTCTCGGCTGCATATTTTTTCTGTTCATCACATTGAAGATCTCCTGCCATTCCTTTCTGGCCTGCCAAGTTTCAGTAGAGACATCGGTCACGAGTCTTATAGGTCTCCCTTTATATGTTAGAGCACATTTATCCCTAGCTGCTTTCAGAATTTTCTCTTTATCCCTGTATTTTGCCAGTTTCACTATGCTATGTCGTGCAGAAGATCGATTCAAGTTACGTCTGAAGGGAGTTCTCTGTGCCTCTTGGATTTCAATGCCTTTTTCCTTCCCCAGTTCAGGGAAGTTCTCAGCTATTATTTCTTCAAGTACACCTTCAGCACCTTTCCCTCTCTCTTCCTCCTCTCGAATACCAATTATGCGTAGATTATTTCTCTTTAGTGCATCACTTAGTTCTCTAATTTTCCCCTCATACTCCTGGATTTTTTTATCTCTCTTTTTCTCAGCTTCTTCTTTTTCCATGATTTTATCTTCTAGTTCACCTATTCTCTCCTCTGCCTCTTCAATCCGAGCTGTGGTCATCTCCATTTTATTTTGCAGCTCATTAATAGCATTTTTTAGCTCCTCTTGGCTGTTCCTTAGTCCCTTGATCTCTGTAGCAAGAGATTTTCTGCTGTCCTTTATACTGTTTTCAAGCCCAGCAATTAATTATGGCTATTATTCTAAATTCACTTTCTGTTATATTGGTTAAATCCTTTTTGATCAGTTCGTTAGCTGTCATTATTTTCTGGAGGTTTTTTTGAGGGGAATTCTTCCATTTTGTCATTTCGGATAGTCCCTGGAGTGGTGAGGAACTGCAGGGCACTTCCCCTGTGCTGTCTTGAATAACTTGCGTTGGTGGGCAGGGCTGCAGTCAGACCTGATGTCTGTCCCCAGCCCACCGCTGGGGGTTGTGTACCTTCTCTTCCCCTCTCCTAGGGGCGGGATTCACCGTGGGGTGGCGTGGCCCGTCTGGGCTACTTGCACACTGCCAGGCTTTTGGTGCTGGGGATCTGGCATGTTAGATGGGGTGGATCGGCAAGGTGCGCAGGGGCTGGAGGGGCAGGCTCAGCTCGCTTTTCCTTCAGAGATCCGCTTCGGGAGGGGCCCTGCGGCACCAGGAGGGAGTCAGACTCGCTGGAGGGATGGATCCACAGAAGCACAGCGTTGGGTGTTTGTTTGGGTGTTTGTGTGGTGCAAGCAAGTTCCCTGGCAGGAACTGGTTCTCTTTGGGATTTTGGCTGGTGGATGGGTGAGGGAGATGGTGCTGGCGAGCGCCTTTGTTCCCTGCCAAGCCGCGCTCTGTTGTCCAGGGCTCAACAACTCTCCCTCCGGTTGTCCTCCAGCCCTCCTGTTCTTTGTGCAGGTCTGTTAACTTATAACCTTCCAGATCATAAGTCCCGCTTGCTGTCCGAACACACTCCGTCTGGCCCTCCGCTTTTGCAAGCCAGACTCGGTGGCTCTGCTTGGCCGGCAGGCAGCCCCTCCACCCTGGCTCCCTCCCGCCAGTCCGTGTAGCACGCACCGCCTCTCCACCCTTCCTACTGTCTTCCCTCTCGTCTGTGCTTGGCTCCAGAGAATCCGTTCTGCTAGTCTTCTGGAGATTTTCTGGGTTATTTAGGCAGGTGTGGGTGGAATCTAAGTGACCCGCAGGACGTGGTGAGCCCAGCGTCCTCCTACGCCGCCATCTTCCCAGAAGCCTCGGAAAGTTTATCTTTGAATATAGTTGCTAAACTGGACATTAGGTTGCTGTCTAGTTGCAGAATATGTCATATTGTGTATGTGGTGTTTGGATTATATCAGAGGGGAGCTTTTTTAACCTTCAGATACAAGATGATTACCCGTGCCAAGCATATTGTATGCACAACACAAAGTAAATCAAGCCATTTCTAATGAGCTAGAGTCCACGAGGAAGTTTGGCTATGAAGAGGATAGTCTAGTTGTTATGAGTTACTACAATGGCAGAGATGCATACAAGGAAGAAGCTCTGCTCAGCCTTTCCCTTGCCTGGCAGTGAACATCTGGGCAAACAAGGGTGCTGCCTATTCCATTCTTGTGTCCAGTAATTTGTTATAGACTCCTTGTGTAGGAAGACTATGGGACACATCCATTCTGCTTATGACAGTGTTAGCTACTGTTGTCTGCAGAAGATACTGGTAGTCATTTGTGTTACTGCCTTTTTTTTTAAATGTTTATTTATTTTGGAGAGAGAGAGAGAAGAGTCAGAGCATGAGTGAGGGAGGGACAGAGAGAGAGGGAGACACAGAATCCAAGGCAGACTCCAGGCTTTGAGCTGTCAGCACAGAGCTCAGTGTGAGGCTTGAACTCACGAGCTGTGAGATCATGACCTGAGCTGAAGTGGGACACCCAACCAACTGAGCCATCTAGGCGCTCCTAGTGTTACTATTTTTGATGAGCTTTTTTGGAGTGGGTGATGATTCATTATTTAAATTTTTGAAACAGGGGAAACATAATGTAGGAGACCTGCTCAGAATAAGAAAATAGCAGACACAGAGGATTCTCTGTAATTTTTTAGTTATGAAGCCACTTAATTTTTGTTAATTTAATGAGGAATAAATGAAGCCTCATCACCTGATTGTTTTTTCTAACCAAGATATTTTATAAGCATTTTGTAATACTTATTCTTCAAACTGAATATCCAGTTTGTGACATTTAGCAGTTAAGTGTCCTTTTCCTGTGTGCATTCTCAAATGGGAATGGCAAGTTTTATATTAGTGCCTGATTAGGATGCAGGTTTTTTGTTTATTAATATAAAGGGATCACTTGTTTGTAATTATAAATTACAGAAGCACATGCATCATTTAGTAATGGGAAGAATTGGGGATTTCTTCAGAAAAATGTACCTAACATCAGAATTTGTCTTTATTTTCTATTAGTCTGTGAATCCTTAGAGGCAAAATATAGTGTCTTTTTTCACTATGCAGATAGTAGGCATTTAAAAATTTGTGTAGAAATGAATTATTTTAAGTTACAATGATGTTTTTATCACCATAGAAACACACATTGGAATCTGAGAACTGACAGTCAAATTCTTCACATAGTTTGTAGCCCAATCTGTTGGTCCCTAGGTGGTTGTGTAATATTATAGGATATGAATTTATGTTTTTTTTTTTTTTTGCATCTGACTTTCCCTTTTTTCTTTCAACACTTAAACATCAAATATGCTTTAATCAACAATATACTTTACTTAAATATACTTTGTTTCTGAGAGTCTTCAGATATAAATTTATAACTTTTGAGAATTTTGAGTGTTTCATAATCCATGGTTGCAATAAACTTTATTCATGTTTTCATTATAATTTTTTTAATGTGATTATACTGAATGACTCTCTCTGTGGAACTTCTGAAAGGAGCAGCTTCTGGGAGAAGTTAATAGGTGTATCTATCATCTTTCCTTGACCATAGTTTTCTTCCATTGATCTAATCTGTAACCTGGCCAATAGACACATGAAAAGATGCTTTTCATCACTTATCATCAGGGAAATGCAAATCAAAACTACAGTGAGGGGATTAAGGAGGGCACTTGTGATGAGCACCAAATACTGTATGGAAGTGTTGAATCACTAAATTGTACTCTTAAAATGAATATTACACTGTATATTTACTAATTTAAATTTAAATTAAAACTTAAACTACAATGAGATACCACTTCACACCTGTTAGAATGGCTAAAATCAATAACATAAGAAGCAACAGGTGTTGATGAGGCTGTGGGAAAAAAGATACACTCATGCACTGTTGATGGCAAAGAAAACTGGTGCATCCACTGTGGAAAACAGTATGGAGATTCCTCAAAAAGTTAAAAATAGAACTACTTTATGATCTAGTAATTGCACTACTAGGTATTTACCCAAAGAACACAAAAACACTAGTTCAAAGGGGTACATGCAATGTACTGTGTTTATAGCAGCATTATTTACAATAGCCAAGATGTGGAACCCGCCCAAGTGTCCATGGATTGATGAATGAAATGGAATATTACTCAGCCATAAGAAGAATGAAATATTGCCATTTGTAATGACATGAATGGAGCTAGAGAGTATAATGCTAAGCGAAATAAGTCAGCTGGAGAAAGACAAATACCATATGATTTCACTCATATGTGGAATTTAAGAAACAAAGCAAATGAACAAAGGGGGCCAAAGAGAGAGAGAGAGAGAGAGAGAGAGAGAGACAAACCAAGAAACAGACTCTTAACTTTAGAGAGCAAACTGATGGTCACCAGAGGAGAGGTGGGTGGGAGCATGGGCGAAATAGGTGATGGAGATTAAGGAGTACACTTGTGATGAGCACCAGGTGATGTATGGAAGTGTTGAATCACTACATTGTACACCTGAAACTGATATAACACTGTATGTTAACCATACTGGAGTTAAAATACAAACTTAAAAAAAACAAAACAAAACGAATCTGTAACCCAGTAAGGACTGTCAATGGCTTTTACTATGAAGAGGTACACAACTAGAAAAATTCCAGTTGAGAAATTGGAACTATGGAATGAGTGACTTCTGAAAGCTTCAAGCAAATTAAGATTTGAAAACATAAATTATATGCTAAGCTGGTCTCTACGTGCAATGAAGGGTATACTATGAAGATACTGTAATAGTTGAAAGAAACTATGGCTGTGATCTTTCTGTGCATAATTATGATAAATTTGAAAATTTATCAGAGATATAAATTTAGGAAAATATTCAAATGCCTCAGAGAATAAAAAAAGTCTTTATTTTCCTCACTGTACAAAGAAAAACAGAAATAGGTTGAATATAGACTTTAGGGCCTATTAGTAGGTAATGTTTTTGTGTCTGTTTTAAAGAATTAAAAATTAAATTATGACTTGTCTTCATTAAAGAAACATGTTTGATAAACATTAAGCTTTCTTTAGAAAAAAAATCTTAGCATAATTGTTGGGGTAAAGATTACTACTAAATCTGAAAGAGAAGAAAGGAAAACAAAGACAATTTTACTATGGGTAGGAAGGAAACATATGTTTGTCATTATAGTAATCATCAGAGGTCTTGAAAACAAAACTGTATATATAAATAAATATATAATACCTTAGAGTACTTTTAGAGTATGTTTAGAATACTTTATAAACATCAGGAAACATTGTTTCATGTTTTTACAGACTATCTCCTTGTGACCTTCAGTAAGCTATAGAGTTACAATGAAATGATGTGCTCTCCATAGCTGCTTGTGAGGTTTAAATGATTCTGGGATGTTCAGGTAGTATTGACAGGAAGTGAGTATGCTGAAGAAACTCCCATTTTGACAGCCCAGCAATGATTTGGAGTTAATTTTAGTTGGTTTCTATTCAGAAAAAAAAAATGACAAGATTGTGTAGAATGAAACCCCTTTTTTCAAAGAGTGTATATGATAACCAGGAGCAGGTTTAATTAATCTATAATCTTCATAGTAATTATACCAATGGAACAAAATGTAGGGTACAGATATTCTCCCCTTTTCCTGCCAGGTTTCATAGCTGCTGGCCCATCAGATCCACCCAGTGTGAAAATAACTCAGAAAGAAAGAAGTAATGATTGAATTAGAAGCCAAGTGCTTACTAAATCACTATTTAGAAGAAGCATCTGCCACCTAGAAAAGTCATGACCTGTAGAGCTCCAAAATTAACCACATGGGTCCTGAGAAAATGGTGCAATGACAATACCATCAGACACATTACTCAGTGGTGCAAACATTTGTTTCTTTCTTTCAGCAACTATTTAATGAGTGTTACTTTGTTTCAAGCATTGTCTGTGGTGCTGGTTATATAACTGAACAGATGGTCAGGTCCTTGCCCTTATAGAGCATGCAGTCTTGCTGGGGGCAGAAATCAAAAGAAATAGCAATTATATTATAGTATCCGAGAGGAAGAGCATTGAAATGGCACCTAAGCTAGAGTTGGACTTCACAAAACGTGTTATGAAGGAAGTGGTATTAATGTCATACATGGAGGTCCTTATTATCAGAAGCACTAGTTCTATATAGGCTGGATGGAGGCTGTTGCAGTTCAGCCCATTACACATGCAGGAATAAGAATGGAAAGAAGAAAGGGAAATAAAATTTTAAAAAATCTCTACTAGAAATTAGCCTATGAACCAAAATTTCAACTCATGGAAAAAAAAAAGAAAAAGTGATGCTAAGAAAGACAACCAAATGAGCAGAACACAAACTTCTGATTAATTTTAGAGAGACCAGAGAAAGACTTTGAAATGGTTGTTAAAAGAGCAGAAAAGCGTGAGACAAAAATAGGAATAAAATAACGTACCTGTAGATTGAATCACATATCTTGGAAATGAAAATGCATTCAATGAAATCAAACAGAGTATATTGGATAGATTCTTGAAATGACACAGTCACAAAGAGAAAAGTGAACTTGGAGAACTGAAGTGCTCATTCATCATGCAGCATAGACAAAAAAATATGGAAAAGCAGCTAAAAAATATGACAGATTGAGAAACTCCAATATTTATTTAGTGTGGGTTACAAAAAAGTAAGAATGAAATATTAAATAATCAGTATGTGAAAAATAATTGTTAATAAAATTTCTAGAATTTAAGTTTCTCCCTCACATACTGAGTATAAAGTCATAATAAATTCACTTTGTGACATATTATATGAAATGAGGTCATTAGGAATAAAGGAAAATCTGAAAAGTTATCAGAGAAAGTACAAAAATTATCTGCAACTAAACAACAACTAGACAAACAGCAAACTTTACTCTGACAATTGATGCCACAGAGAATGGAGTGGTATTTTACAAGTGCTGAGAAAAGATCTAAGTAAACGTCAAATTGTATCCACAAAAAATCGTCCAAGAGTGAGGGAAAAATAAGGAGAATTTGAGATGCATGAAGTGTAAGAGAATTTCTCATTCACATCCACTAAAAGAAGTTTTCTTTGGTAAGAAAAAAAAAAGTGACCACAGAGGGAAGATGTGGAACATGAGAAACAAGAATGAACACAGCATTTAATGAAATATGTTGGCAAATTTAATTAACTATTGATTTAAAAAAATGCTTTGTTTAAAAGGGTAAAAGTGAAGCTCTGTATAAAAATAATAATATGTGGAGCTTTTAAGGGGTCTCAGGGTACTGTACTCATTCTTTTAATTATAAGTAGACATAGTACATAATTCAAGGTCTTGTTAGAAAAATTTTAAGTTTGAATCTTAATATGCTAAAATGAATCACCAAAATAATGGCAATGCAATCTGATTTTTAAATGCATAGGAGTAAAAAAAATTGTAAATATAAAAATAACTAGCCCAACAGGAAGCAAGTCAGTTAAGAAAAGACCAAGAAACAATATGATAAAAAGAAAACAAAAAGCAAAAAAAATAAGATAATGGAAGTAAGCCCAAATTCACCAGTAATGCCATAATCACAATGAATGTACATTGATTAAACTCATATGTTAGAAGTCAGATTATCAGGTTGGTTCTAAAACTCAATCGGCCTTACTCTGTATCCGAGTGAAATACCAGAACCAAAATGATGCTGAAAAGTTGAAAGTGCAAGAATGCCAAAATATCTGATGTGCAAATACAAATAAAAAAACCCCTGAGGTCTTCAAGTGAAATGGAATTTAATACACGCGCGCGCGCACACACACACACACACACACACACACACACACACACATATATAAGCTTATATATATATATAAGCTGATCAAGAAAATAAAAACACATAAGGTTAAGCACTGAAAAATAATCTCTTTGTATATCTTAACTCTCCGCATATCTGTAACCATATGTATGTCCATATCTACGTCATCTCCAGTAATGGAGAATATGAATATATATAAATATACACACATACACACACACACACACACACATATATATATATATACATACATATATATGTGTGTATATATATACATATATATATGTGTGTATATATATTTTAGTTCTGTGCCCATAAGTCAGTAAAAAAGCTAGTTGAAAAATTGCCATGTATTTGGTAATATTAAGTTGTATTTCTAAATAATATGGGTTAAGGAAGAATACGCAATTCAGAACTTTTACAAAGATAAAATTACTATATATCAAAATTTGTGAGATACAGCTAAAGCAGGATTTGTAAGGAACTTTACTGAAAAGAAGAAAGTCTGAAGATAAATGATTCATGGTCCATTCCAGAACCTAAAGGATGAAAATAAGAGTAAATGAACATAAATCTATAAAAAGAGATAATAAAGATGAGAGAACTATTACTGAAGTAAAAAAAAATAATAAAGAGATCAACATAATCCAAAACTAATAATTTGAAAGAATTAATTCTATAGCAAACTCCTGGCAAGACTGATCAAGAAAAAGGAAAAAGGGCACAAAGAAACATTTTGGAGTTTTTTTTAGAGAATATATTAGAGATATATAGATTATATATGGGTATACTTAAAAAGATATATGTACAAAAGAGTGAAGATTTTGAAAACCATAAATAAATACTATGAAAAACTTTCTGCAGGGAAGTGGATAATTTCTGAGCAAAGATACATTACCAAAATCAAGGCAATAATTAAATGGATAACTACTACTAAAGAAATAGAATTAATAATCCAGTTTTCTTTCCCCTAAAGAGACAAAGTGTAAATGGCTCTCTAGGCTAATTTTACCTTATCTTCAAATAACAGAAATTCTTTTTTTATATGTACCCAGTGACTAGATAAAGAGAAAAACTTACCTCACTCATTTTTGTAAGGCTAGTATAACTTTGGTACCCAAACTAGTCAAGGACAATAAAAGAAATGTAATTTGTAGTAACAATTATTTTTTAACCATAGATGCAAAACACAAAAATCTAAAAAAATGAGAAAATCATAGTCCAGATATGTATAAAAATTGCACCATGATGAAGCAGAATTTATCCAAGGAATGCAAGGATTTTCATCTCTAGAAAATGTATTGATGTTACTATGCACCATATTGGAAAAATTGTTAGAACAAAATTCTCATGTTTCTGCACATATTCCAAGTTGAGACATTGATTGTTTTTTTTCAGGACTGTCTTTTAAGCATGCATGTAAAGTGAACAGCTTTGTAAAATAGAGACAGTGCTTTCCCTTGAAGCAAAAGCCAGGCATGCTTACCGTCCAGTATAATAAAAATGTCTCCCTCTGGAGCAGAGGGCAAACATTTTAAGACTTGAGTTCCCTAAACTCAGGTTTCATTTCTTGTAATGCAGCCTAATGCCTGTGCAGGCTTCTCATGGGTCCATCTGTTTTTCCCATGGGACTTTGGGGCAAGAGGACCAGCAACCATGGAATTGTGACAGGCTTACTTAACCTGCAAATAAGGTAAAATCTCATACCCTTCAGTTCTTGACTGTAGCTGCAGAAATAGCATTTAGCAAAATCTAAAATTCATTAATGACAAAAACTTTTAGCAAACTATGAATCAAAAAGGATGACCTTAACCTTAAAGCATATTCTCAAATACCTACAATAAGCATGTTTAATGGTGAGAGTTTAGAATGATTTCTATTTAAGTTGGGATCAAGAGTAATACTGCTATCATTACTTGTATTCAGCTTATATTGGAGCTCTTAGACCATGAAGCAAGACAGGACAAAGCAATTAGAGGTATAAGGACTGAAAAAAAAAAAAGATTAAAGAGAAAAAATTCAAGGGAATCTATCCCCAGACTAAAAAGAAAAAAGTAAAAGTAACAGTGTTCAGCAAGTGACCAAGTTTATGAGGAGACTTGGGGTTTATATGTCTGTATTTCTTGCTAAACTTAGGGAATGGATTCCATCTTGCTCATCTGGGTATACCTAGTACTTACCACAGTGTCTGGCACATAGTAGATGCTTATTAAATTGTTGAGCAGAGGGGCGCCTGGGTGGCGCAGTCGGTTAAGCGTCCGGCTTCAGCCAGGTCATGATCTCGCGGTCCGTGAGTTCGAGCCCCGCGTCAGGCTCTGGGCTGATGGCTCGGAGCCTGGAGCCTGTTTCCGATTCTGTGTCTCCCTCTCTCTCTGCCCCCCCCCCGTTCATGCTCTGTCTCTCTCTGTCAAAAAAAAAAAAAAAAAAAAAAAAACGTTGAAAAAAAAATTAAAAAAAAAATAAATTGTTGAGCAGATGAAAGTATTGGATACATAATTTATATATTATAAAATATATTCTTGTACTTTTAATTTATAGATGAGGAGACTGAGACTCAGACTATTATATCCAACTTAACATAGTTTATTATTTTTTTAAGTTTCTATTTAAATTCCAGTTAGTTAGCATGCAGTATAATATTAACTTCAGGTGTACTGTATAGTCATTCAACACTTTCATACATCACCCAGTGCTTATCATAGCAAGTGCACTCCAATAATCCTCATCACCTATCTCACCCATCCCCCAACCCACCTTGCCTCTGGTAACAATCAGTTTTTTCTGTCTAGTTAAGAGTTTTTTTCTTGGTTTCTCTCTGTCTCTCTCTCTGTCTCTCTCCCACCCCCCTTAGCTTATTTGTTTTGTTTCTTAAATTCCACATGAGTGAAATAATATAGTATTTGTCTTTCTTTTTACCTAGTCTATTATTAGTAGAGAAGATTTAGATATTTTGAATCCAAGCCCATCCCTTCTATATACTTTTGTACTACCATTGATGCTAAAGTGATAGCTTTTTTTTTTTTTTTTTTGCAAATTTAAGAGGCTAATAAATGTATTTCATGTAATTACAGCACCGATCTAATAAAACAAAATAAGAACTTCCCTTAGGAAACATACTTTTTGGGCTTTTTCTTTTCTTTTATGTCTCTTTTTAGACAGCATATTGTAATAGGCTAAAGTATTTTTCTTTTAGTATAATGTTGAAGAGTGTCATTAACGAGTCATAGTGCCTGACCCATTCATGGAAGATACTTAATATGTTGAGTGTATTCTGGTATCAGTGTATTCTTGCCCAAATCATACCAAGTGATTCTTTTTGTGGAATGTTGCCATGCTATCTCTCATTCCTAGCACTTCCAGGAACACTTATCAAACAGGGTAGGTACACTTAATACAATACTTGATATAGTCAATCAATAAACCTCTTCATCCATACCTCTGCATTTCAGATCTTGAGAATACCTATTACTCAGTGTAATGGCTGATGATAATGAAGGTTATTCCAGTCAGACTTCTTGACCCATATGGACTACATTAGTGGGCCACTGGCTTCTGGTTGAGTCTGGCCAACGTCCCTCCTCCTTCCACCCTTACTGCAGCAGGGGATCAAGGCAGTCTGTGCTCTATACTTGTGCTGTCCAGCATAGTAGCCATTAACCATATGTGGCTACCGGACACTTGATACATGGCAAGTTGAAATTGAGATATGCTATAATTGTAAAATACACAATGCGTTTCAAAGACTTAGAAAAAAAATTTAAAATGACTCATTAATGGTTTTTCTGTTGATTAAATGTTGAAGAGACATATTGGATTAAATAAAGTGTATTATTAATTTCACTTGTCTAATTTTTAAAAATGTGACCACTAGAAAAAATTAAATTTAATGTGTGGGTCTCATTCTGTTTCTATTGCACAGCACTGGTCTTTGGTATTCTTTCTCCTGGGCATTTATAATCTCATTTTCCCATTATCCCTTTAGGCCTGGGTGTGGTTACAGCTCTCCTGCTGCTAATTCTGAGTTTCTGCATTATCCCTCGTAGTTCCCACTTACCCGACCCACTCTACTAATTTTGCAGTTAGAATTTTTGTAAGTAATCCTTCCTGGAATTTTTCCTAATGTGGGTCTCCGACTTACGATCATTTGACTTTGACTTACGATTTTTGATTTTATGATGGTGCAAAGTCAATATGCATTCAGTGGAACCTTAATTCGAATTTGAATTTGGGTCTTTTCCCAGGCTAGTGATACCCGGTAGATGCCCTTGTGACGCTGGGCAGCAGTAGCAGGCTGCAGCTCCCTGTCAGCCATGTGAACACGATCACAAGGGTAGCAACACATACACTTACCAACATCCTATACCCACACAACCCTTCAGTTTTTCACTTTCAGTATGGTTTCCAGTAAATTACATGAGACATTCAACACTTAATTATAAAATAGGCTTTGTGTTAGATGATTTTGCCCAAATGTAGGCTAATGTAAGTATTCTGAGTATGTGTAAGGTAGGCTAGCAAGCTGTGACTTGGAAATTTTCCATAAAGCATGGGTTTCCGGGGATGTAACCCTGAGGAAGCCCAATGTGTGGTTATTAAATAGTTACATAAAAATATTTACAATAACTTTTAGCATTTCTTTAGTGCCTCATATCAGCAAGGCGTGTATCCTATATTAGCTCATTAAGTCTTTAAAGCAGTCCTTAGAAGCAGATATTATAATCCCCATTTTATAGTCAAGAAAGATCTGCAGTTCTGTTTCCTATTGGGACCCTGAGTGATACAATGATACATCTATGTATATATAGATGTATACATCTAACACAGGCTGTTAGATGATCAGGTTAACTATGGCTTCTACCTTTGACTAGAAATTGTGGATATTGTTGATCTACTCTCATCTGATTTCAAGGTGACTCTAAAAGGTTATAGTGTCAAAGCTATAGCTTTTGCTATTGTTGTTAACATTATTATTCAATTTGTTTTTCTCCAGAAACTTCACTTTGGTTAGACTTGTATCCTCAATAGGAATAAAGATTTGAAATTGACATTTTGCTGTATAGAAAGCCAACAACTCAAATGTTTCTTAAACATTTAAAGCCTCTTGAGATTTATCGAGTAATATCCAAAACACTGGTAAGGTCAAGAAAATGGTTTTGGAGGCTAATATAAAAATATTAATAACAATACTACTATTAACAACAATAATAAAAGCACTTTTGCATATGTGCCTTTTTTTTTTTTTGGTCATTCTAATTCAGATCAGATCAGATTGCTGCAGTAAATAGGAATATAGTAGGAAAAATAAGAGGGTTAGGATAAAATTAACCTCTTTCTCTTTTCTTCCCTTCTGCAAAAACAATACCACATTTTTTTGTATCTTTGGTAGAAGGGCCATTCACAACTTAGCTCCCAGTAGGAGATTGGAAATTGTGGTTCCAGTAGCCTCAACACTTTCTTGTTGAAACACTTCTCAATTAATTTTGTTCACAACAAAAATTTTCAGAGATACTTTTTTTGTTTCTAGAATTACTGAATGTTTTTGTGGGGAAATACTTTCTTTTGTTCCAAGCTGACACAGGAGGAAATTTTTTGTGTATCAAAATATCTTTCATGTGTGTAAGCTAGTCACTTTTGGTGGTGTTTTGAGGCCTTCTGGGGTTCTGTAGGTTAGGGGAGGCTGGAGCATGCAGGAAGGGAGCCACACAGGTCAGGTTCTAGCCTCTTCTCCTTGCTGCCACCTCTTTCAACCACAGTAGCACCAGTTTCACACTTAATACGTACATGTTTGAAAAAAAAAGTTAAATTTGCTTAAAAATTTTTTAAATTCACTTCTATAGAGACAGTTCTGTTCCTCCTCCTCCTCCTCCTCTTCCTTTTCACTTCAGTAATAATCCTCTATAATTTGGTAGGGCAGAAGCAGTTTTCTTACTTATAAATGAGGAAACTTGGATTAGAAAGTTTAAGTGAGATTGTCCAAGGTCACAGAAGAAGACAAAATAATTGTTGGCTAAACCTAGAGGTCCAGGTCTCCGTGCTCCCATTCAGAGCTTCTGGCAATTCACTACAGAGCCTCTACCTGTGGACTGACACTGAACAGTGTGAAACTGGGCAAGCCATTAGGAACGGAGGTTTTATGTTTTGTTTTAATTTTGGAGATGGAGAGAGAGTGCAAGCAGGGGAATGGCATAGAGGGGAAGAGAGAGAGAATCTCAAGCAGACTCCATGCTCAGTGCAAAGACTGATATGAGACTTGATCCCATGACCCTGGGATCATGACCTGAGCTGAAATCAAGAGTCAGATGCTCAACCAGCTCAGCCACCCAGGCACCCCAGGAATGGAGTATAGATGAAGATGTTTCCAAATGATACCAAAGCGGTTGGTTTAACACAAACACAAATCAGTTGCTTAATTGATTATGATGTAAAGTGCTGGATAGCCCATTAAGGGTGGCCACCATATTAGACCCTCACCTTCTGAAATGTTCTCATGCCTTCCAGGAAAAACTCTTTGTCTTGGTAGCAGGGCATCAGCCACTGACACCATCATAGCTATTTAGATTAGAGATGGAGGTAGTCTGGCCAGAGAATTCCAACCATGTAGAGCTCTCCCTGCTAGTTGGGGAATGGTTAATTCAGTCAGAAACCCTCTCTGAGAGCATTTGAATGATGGGACATTTAGTTGGTGTCAGGAAGGTTGACAAAGATAAGGTAGTAAGAGAAAAGCTCAGAGTAGAGAGAAGAGGGTGCAGCAGCAAGAAGTTGGTCCATTGAGTGGGGGAGCTGAGAAGCTGAGTCACTGGCCCTGGTTCCCCCCAAACCCACAGTACTCCTCTTTCCCCATCTCTGTGTTTAGAGACAGCACATTGGGAGCTTGAAAGTGGCCTTGAAGGGAAGTTTTTACCCAGAGGAAATTGGCAAAAGCTTCAAATCAAGGCTACTCATCTAGAGCCTACTGTCTAACGTTTAGCAGCACAGCACTGTGAGAGCACTTGAGTAGCCAGTGATGGATGCCCCGTAGGAGGGAGTGACCACTGGAGGTCCTGCTGGGTTTCCAGAGGTCCTACTGTGTGCTTAGAGGCCTACTAATCCCTGTGAGCTGTGTGGAAAGTGAATTGCTGCCTAACTGGGCCTGATCTTCCTTACTTCTGGGTCCTCATTCTCCATGTAAGGTAGCCCAAAAGCTCTCGGCGTTTTACAGCCTGAAAGAACTAATAGTCTTCGTGGTGCCAAGCAGGTGACTTAGCTCATAGTCATACCTCTACTGGTCGTTTTGGCATCATTTTCACCTGGGGCTCCAACATTTCGTAAACTCAGTGTGGATATATTTGTATCCTGATCGAATTAGGAAATCCACATTTTCCTTTGTCAAGTATAAAAGCCAGCAGGGCTTTGTTTTTGAATGATCCGTGTTAGTAAGATTCTTGCTGTGTTTTTTTTTGCAACATACGAAATAGCTTTCAGCATGCCAACATGTTTCCTGGGTTTGCTTCTAACAAATATCATAATAGGAAAGAATTACCAAACCTGCGTTGGTGGCATCGGGGATCTCATCTCTCGTTAGGAGCCGCGCCCATCACTTGCAGGTCTCCTCCTCTGCGAGGACTTCTTCCTTCGCTGCCATTCTTGTTTCTTACCTTGCTAACATATCAGGCTCAAAAGTTCTCATCCTCTAGGAAGCCTATCCAATTAAATGCAATAATCTCCAGCCATGCCTTTTCTCTGTTTCTTGACTGCATCCCAATCACCCTTTTCAATAGATTGGTACTTGAGTGCTTCTTCGTGGTCTCCCATAGCTACAAGTTGTTGTTGGTCCAGTTCAATGATAAATTCCTTGGTGCTGGAGAAAGTGCTTCCCTTTCTTTTGCTGCTTCGTATACTTAATGCCAAATCTATGGTTATTAGATAGCTACATGAAAATATTTATATTTTAGCATTCCTTTAGTGCCTCATTATAAGCAAGATATGTAACCTGTATTAGCTCATTAAATCCTTATAGCAGTTCTTAGAAGCAGATATTATAATCCCCGCTTTATAGGTGAAGACATTCAAATTAAGGATAGTATGTGTCACCACTGCTCCAACTTTGGGAGATTCTGAGTTGGTTTTCAAATATAGACAATTGTCTTCAAATATAGACAGTTGTCTTCAAATATAGACAATTTACCCTTCACACAACCACTCTCCCATGTGAAAAAGGGGTAAATGGGAAAGAAGTCAGCAGAGTCTTGGGTCCTAAGTGACCTCATTCCCTTGCCAAGCCTCTGTTGTTTCTTCCCTTCCTCCAGTACTGACACTTTGTCAGTACTGCCCTTAGACTGGGGCAAGTAGGACTCCTGCTCCAGGACCTGTGCCTCAGTTGGCCCAGCAAATGAAGGATGCTTTTTGCTAAAGTTTCTAGGTCCCCTTCTGGAGCTGGAGCCCTGCCAGGGTCCTCAGTATCATCTAAGTGGAGCATGCTGGGGGGCTATGCTGAAATCCATATGGGCACTGGCCCCATTCACCCTTCCTAGGACACTTTTTGACCCTCTCTGTCAACATGGGTTCAATCAAAGAGCTGAGCACTCCGTCCTATGAATTTCTGCCAGGGCCCATGACCAGGCTGGTCCCAGAAAGGTTGCTTGAAGGGCAGATGGGTCTGGCTAGCTGGCATGGTATATTTTTTCATGGAATTGCCAATACGGTGTTCACAGGCTGATTTTGGATAGCTTTCAGGTGAAACACAGGATGAAGAATCTTTACATGCATTCCCTAGACAATAAACACAAAATTACCTCCTCTCTGCCCATCATTAGAAATCTTCATTGAGGGGCACCTGGATGTCTCAGTTGGTTAACTGGCTGACTTTGGCTCAGGCCACTATCTTGCAGTTTATGAGTTTGAGACCCACGTCATGTTCTGGGCTGACAGTTCAGAGCCTGGAGTCTGCTTCAGATTCTGTGTCTCATTCTCTCTCTGCTCCTCCTCAGCTTGCACTCTGTCTCTCTCTTTCAGATATAAATAAATGCTAAAAAAGAAGTCTTCATTGATAAATCACTATAACTCACATGGGTCCAGGAATTTCATAGTACATGTTTAAATAAGACTTTTATTTTATTATTTATTTATTTATTTTTTAATGTTTACTTTTGAGAGAGAGCATGAATGGGGAAGGGACAGAGAGAGAGGGAGATACAGAATCTGAAACAGGCTCCAGGCTGTCAGCACAGAGCCCAACATGGGGCTCGAACTCATGAACCCTGAGATAATGACCTGAGCCGAAGTTGGATGCTTAACTGACTGAGCCACACAGGAACCCCTAAATAAGACTTTTAGATAGGTAGAAGCACTGAAAAACAATCTTTCCCTGGGCCCCCATACACTGTAGACACAAACTTACCCTTTAGGGCAGAGTAACCTGACTGTCCTCAGTATTCTTGATAGAATCTAGTATTTGTTCTTTTGGCCTTAGCTTTTGAACTCCAGAAGTTTGGTTTATGCAAATCAAAAACTTTGGCTTTCAAGAATATGGTTCCTGGAGAGGAGGAGGGAGTTAAGGAAAGGAATACTGGGAGCCAAAAATCTTTCAGTGAAATGTATCACATTATTGAACTACAAGATTCAAACCAGTCTGCTGTGATTACAAAGCCTGTGCTTCTTACCTGTCATGACATGGATGCAAACTTTATTCCAGGTCGATGCATAAACATTGTTGTTCACCACTCATAAATGATTACATGAGAAGAAGTGGCTTGAGAAGGGTTACTAGTTAGCTAGAGATTTGCTCAGTTTTTTGATCACCAAGACTCTAGGGCAGAGAGTTAGCAAGGGAAGGGCAGTATTACCAGTGGTCAGATATGTGGCCACAGAAGCCAGACAGTCCAGGTTCAAGTCATTGTTTCACCCTAAACTTGCGATATAACTGGGCAAATCATGGAACCTCTTTAAACCTCAGTTTTCTCACATGTTGAAGGAGGGTAAGGACTGAATAAATACTTCTCTTGTAGAGTTAGGGTGAGGATTTATTAAGATAAAGTCCTTGTAATAGTTGAGTCCAGCTCAACCATTGCTAGAGAATTAAATTATTTTATCTTGTATTTCTGAAGGAAGTTTTGTTTTGTTTTTAAATTTTTTAAGATTAAAGTATAATTAACATATAGTGTTATATTTCAGGTGTACCTTACAATGATTCAAAAATTCTGTACATTTTCAGTGCTCCTCAAAATAAGTGTACTCTTAACTCCTTTTATCTATTTTACCCACCTCCCCACCAAGTTCTCTGGCAAACCCACCAGTTTAGTCTTGTATTTAAGTCTGTCTTTTTGTTGGTTTCTTTTTTCTTTGTTTTGTTTCTTAAATTTCGGATATGAG
This sequence comes from Panthera uncia, assembly GCF_023721935.1. NCBI lineage: Eukaryota > Metazoa > Chordata > Mammalia > Carnivora > Felidae > Panthera > Panthera uncia. Next base: position 63,509,755 of record NW_026057580.1, on the reverse strand, counting down.
TGAAGTCATATGGTATTTGTCTTTCTGACTGACTTATTTCACTTAGCATTATACACTGTAGGTCCATCTACATTGTTGCAAGTGGCAGGATTTCATTCCATTTTGTGGCTAAGTAATATTCCATTGCATATATATTCCACATCCAGTTATCTATGAATGGACACTTGGGTTGTTTCCATATCTTGGCTATTGTAAGTAATGCTGCAATAAACATATGGGTGCATATATCTTTTTGAATTAGTGTTTTCATTTTCTTTGGGTAAATATCCAGTAGTGGAATTACTGGATCATATGGTAATTTTCTTTTTAATTTTTTTTGAGGAATGTTTATGCTTTTTTCCATATTAGCTGCATTAGTTTGCATTCCCACCAACAATGCGTCAGGGTTCCTTTTTCTCCATATCCTTGCCAACATTTATTATTTCTTGTCTTGCTTTTAGCCATTCTGACAGGTGTTAAATGATATTTCATTGTAGTTTTAATTTCATTTCCCTAATGATCAGTGATGTTGAGCATCTCTTCATGTGTCTATTGGTCATCTATATGTCTTCTTTGAAAGAATGTCTATTTAGGTCTTCTGCCCATTTTTATTCAGATTATTATGTTTTGAGAGGGGTATTGAGTTGTATGTTTTTTATATATGTGGGATATTAACCTCTTATTGGATATATCATTTGTGATTATATTCTCCCATTCAGTAGGTTGACTTTTTGTTTTGTTGATGCTTTCCTTTGCTGTGCAAAAATTTTTTATTTTTGTGTGGTCCCTATAGTTTAACTTTGCTGAGGAGACATATCTAGAAAAATGCTTCTGTGGCCAACTTCAAGAAAGTTACTGCCAATGTTTTCTTCTAGGAGTTTTATAGTTTCAGCTCTCACCTCTAGGTCTTTATTCCATGTTGAGTTTATTTTTGTAAATGGTATAAGAAAGTGATCTTGTTTCATTCTTTTATGTGTAGCTGTCCAGTTTTCCTAGCACCATTTATTGAGGAGACTATCTTTTCTCCATTGTATTGGAGATTAATTGACCATGCAATTGTGGTTTTATTTTGCTGGGCTCTCTAATTTGTTCTATTGGTCTATGGGTCTGTTTTTGTGTTAGTACTATACTGTTTTGATTACTACAACTTTGTAGTATATCTTGAAATCTGGGATTGTGATACCTCCAGCTTGTTCCTTCTTAAGATTGCTTTGACTATTTGAGGGTCTTTTGTGGTTCCATACAGATTTTAGGATTATTCTGTGAAAAATGTTGTTGGTATTTTGATAGGGATTGCACTAAATCTGTAGATTGCTTTAGGTAGTATGGACATTTTAACAATATTCGTTCTTCCAGTCCGTGAGCATGGAATACCTTTCCATTTATTTGCGTAATCTTCAGTATTTTTCATTAAAAACCTCCTTTGTTAAGTTTATTCGTAGGCATTTTATTGTTTTTGGTGCAATTGTAAATGGGATTGTTTTCTTAATTTCTCCTTCTGCTGCTTCATTATTAGCAAATAGAAATGCAATGATTTCCTTATATTGATTTTGTATCCTGTTACCTTACTGAATTCATTTATCAGTTGTGGTAATTTTTTTTGTGGAACCTTAGGGTTTTCTACATATAGTATCATGCCATCTGTAAATAGTGAAAATTTAACTTATTCCTTACCAGTTCGGAGGGCTTTATTTCTTTTTGTTGTCTGATTGCTATGGCTAGGACTTCTACTACTATGTTGAATAAAAGTGGTGAGAGTGGGCATTCTTGTCTTATTCCTGATCTTGGAGGAAAACCTCTCAGTTTTTCACCATTGAGTATATGTTAGCTATAGGTTTTTCATATATAGCCTTTATTATGTTGAGGTATGTTCCTTCTAAGCCTACTTTGTTGAGAGTTTTTACCATGAATGGATGTTGTACTTCGTCAAATGCTTTCTCTGCATCCATTGAGATGATCATATGCTCCTTTTTCCTTTCTCTTGTCAGTGTGCTGTATCATGTTGGTTGATTTGTAAATATTGAACCACCTTTGTATCCCACATTTGTATCCCACTTATTGTGGTGGATGATTTTTAGTGTATGGTTGGATTTGGTTTGCTAACATTTTGTTGAGAATTTTTGCATCTATGTTCATCAGAGATATTGGCCTATAGTTCTCTTTTTTTGTAGTGTCTTTATCTGGTTTTGGTATGAGGGTAACGCTGGCCTTATAGAATGAATTTGGAACTTTTCCTTCTATTTAGTTTGAGAAGAACAGGTATTAGCTCTTCTTTAAATGTTTGATAGAATTCACCTCTGAAGACATCTGGTCCTGGACTTTGGTTTGTCGGATTAAAAAAATTGTTTTTAAATGTTTATTTATTACTTGAGAGAGAGAGAGAGAGAGAGACAGAGAGAGAGACAGAGAGACAGAGGGTGAGTGGGGATGGGGGCAGAGAGAAGGAGACACAATCTGAAGCAGGCTTCATGCATGAGCTGTCAGCACAGAGCCCAACACTGGTCTTGAACTCATGAACCGTGAGATCATGACCTAAGCCGAGGTCAGACAAAACCAACTGAGCCACACAGGCACCCCTGTTTGTGGGATTTCTTTGATTACCAATTCAATTTCATTGCTAGTAATTAGACCATTCATTTTTTTTTTATTTCTTCCTGATTTAGTTTTTGGAGGTTATATGTTTCTAGGAATTTATCAACTTTTTCTAGGCTCTCCAATTTGTTGGCTTATAATTTTTAATTATATTCTGTTATAATCCTTTGTATTCCTGTGACGTTAGTTTTTATTTCTTCTCCTTCATTTCTGATTTTATTTGAGTCCTAAAGGGAAGGAAGAAAAAGGAAGTTTCATCAACTGTTAATGTTCTTTGTAAGCGCAATGCTAGCTTATGAGCACCTCCCTTCAGTGCCACAGTCATCTTTCCAGCTCCACACTGGGTTGTGTATAGCAGGTAATCAATGCTGCTCCATCAATGAATGAGAAAGTTCATTGAGAAGGGTGAGTCATTCATATGAGCAAGTGGGAAAGCTTATGCACAGAGAGATGGAATTTCTTAGCAATAATCACAGAGTACATGAAACAACAAGAAAGTCCTATTCATCTACCATTTTGCAAGAAAGAGAGGGGATAGAGGAACATGTGAAGCAATACCATAGGGAAGCAAGCAGCAAGATACAAACTATAGAGAGCTCTGTGGTTCGTTTAAGAAATAAATCTGAGGAAGGAAAGGAAAAAAAAAAGAAAAGAATAGGAACCTTGATTAAGTGACGTAAGAGACCTGTTGACCAGTCACCATGTCTAGAATTTACTGGAATCTTTTTTTTTTTTTAACTTTTTAAATGTTTATTTTTGAGAGAGAGATACAGAGCATGAGCAGGGAAGTGGTAGAGAGAGAGAGAGAGAGAGACAGAGAGAGAGAGAGAGAGAGAGAGAGAGAGAGACATAGAATCTCATAGCAGACATAGCAGGCTCCAGACTCTGAGCTATCAGCATAGATAGACCCTGGATGCAGGGCTTGAACTCATGAACTTTGAGATCATGACCTGAGCCAAAGTTGGATGTTCAACCAACTGAGCCACCCAGGCACCCATAGAATTTACTGCAATCTTAATTAAAACACATTTAGAAAGTTGAATCAGTTGGAGAAATTTGAAGAGTACCCAAGTATTTTAGGATATTAAATAATTACTGTGAATTTTTAAAGTGATAATGGTATTGGGTAAAACATTTTAGAACTATAATTGCATTATTTATAGATAAAATGATACACCTGGGATTTACTTTAATAATCTGGAGTTTGAAGCACTGAATAGGTTATAGATAAAACCAGGGGTTAATTGGTGCAGCAGAGTGGTGCTTACACAGAAGTTTATTATACTACTATTTGGTGTATGTTTTGCATAAACTTTCCATAATAAAAAGTAAACATATAAATAACAAAAAAGGGGGAGAATGAATTTAAAAATAGGGAGATTGATTCAAAACAATTCAATGTTATTTCCATTTATTGACAATTATTTTAAGGACTCTGGCTAGAACTTTTGATAAATCTTACTACCATCAAGTTTCTGGGAAATAACATATTATTTTCAAATATTTTAAAATTTTAACAAATACAACATCATGTTTGACATCATTCTTGTAATATTTTTTTTTTTTGAAATTGAACTAGTTGATAAAACTGTACATTTCTTAACAATGATATCTAAAAGTACATCAAAAAAGGAGATAGGGACTTTTAAGTCTTATTCAATATTACATGAATAAAGGAAATAAACTTGAGAAATTGTAGTTCGTGGAGGCAGTTGAGTGTAAATCTTCTGTTGGGGAGACATTGCTTCCATTAAGCTTCCCATGGCCTTCTCATAGGAGGCAGATGTAAAGCCCTTTGGTCAAGTGCTCCCTCTCTGCCCTCTGCTTCTGCATAAACAGACCATGCCCAGTGCCTCTGCTACTGACCAGGGAGCCTGCTGATTGCAGCAAGAGTCACCAGTGGTGAAGCTCCTGGCCTCTGATCAATTCCTTGGCTTGTGACCATAGGCCTTATATGTGGATTTTAGCTGTTATTATTGACTCTGGCTGTTAATTGTGACCACCAGGGAATTACTTTTCCTTGTGTCCTTGTTACTGTGTCTCTGCTTTGTATCATTTCCATCACTTTGTTCTCCATCTCAGCCCATGATACCACCAAAGATTTTCTCAGAGATAGAGATGTAAGGACCTGAGGCTGAGGCAAGAAATTAGAGTCCCAACCCTATTAAAACATTTTGTGATATTGGGCATGTCACCTAACCTCTTTCTTCAGTTTTCTTATCTTAAAATTTGGTATACTAATAACTACTTGACATGGTTCCCGTAGGGCATAATGATATAACTAAAATAAAAGCCAAAAAGAGGTGGGGTGGATTCTCACATCAAAACATGCTTTATAAAATCCTCACATGGGACATAGATTTACTATTGAGAAAAAAAAACTATGATAATTTTCTGTAGTTTTAAGGAAAATAAGGGCACCCTTATAAGTTAATTATCTTGCTGAGAGAAAATAAATTATAGATCCCTGAGGCACACATGGTTTGGCCCAGATTAGAAGACTTCCTGCACTCTAAAGAAGGATGAATTATGTTCTTAATAATTATGAATCACAATTAAAATTGAATTTTGCTAGAGGACCCTGGTAGAATGTTGGTCTTTTAGAAATGAATTTCTTACTGAAATCTTAGGAAATTAATAAAGATAGGTGGGAGAGGAGCTAGAAACTATAAATATTTAATTGAAGATATTTATTGCCTTTTGTTTTCATTAATGATTTGAGGTCAGTGATTATTTTTGTTGAATGTAGTTCATCTGAGGTGCCTAGGTGGCTAAGTTGATTAAACATCCAGCTTCGGCTCAGGTCATGATCTCACGTTTCGTGGGTTTGAACTCTGTCAGGCTGTATGCTGACAGCTCAGAGCCTGGAGCCTGCCTCAGATTCTGTGTCTCTCTGTCTCTCTGTCTCTCTCTGCCCCTCCCCTGCTCATGTGCTCTCTCTCTGTCTCTCTCTCTCTCAAAAATAAACAAATATTAAAAAAATGAAAAGAATTTAGTTCATCTGTTTGCATGTTAATAGAAGGCAAAACTTATTCAATTATTACATAATTGGTAAATTTTAACTGCCATATCCTTTACTTCATGTTGTATGGAGAAAATACAAAACTCTATTACTTTTGAATACTGAGCTTTTTCTTACATATGTGGTAAAAACAAACAAACAAACAAACAAAACAAAACAAAACAAAACAAAAACCTCTCCATACCAAATTCCTTGCGTACGATCTGTAAGTCTTAAGTTTATATTTAAATTAAAAAAATACTTCCTTTATTTGTAATATTGTTGGTATTCCTGCACTAGTTCTCATGTTTTTCTGCTGAAGTACAGCACTCCAAGAAAGTAGATGCAAATGTACAGATTGCGCCCTTCTTTCAGGCTTCAGTTTCCTGTTGCTAGAAGTGGAAGCCAAGGAACCAAGGTAACCATGGAAGTTCTGCTGTTTGTCTTGGGGGTGCTCCTACAATATCATCTCTGACTGTGTGAAGCTACACTTGCCTTGGCTGTCACTCAAGGCTAGTAAGAGTGGCTGAGGCCTCACCATTACCTGTCACCAAAGTTGATCTTGGGTTGAGTACAGAGCCAAGAAAAATAAAAAAACAAAAAAGGAATGTTACTAGGAGGCACTGAAACAGTATCCTTCACAGGATTTTTGTTGCTACCAAAATTCTCTAATTATGCTGTTGTAGCTGGTTAAGGTCTTCTATAAGATGTCTGAATGTACTATGTGTAAATGAAGTATCTATGGTCAGCACGTTTGGGGATGTTTTTCTTACAAAATATTTTAAGGGCCTTAGTGAAACGGTGATGACCAAAACCATTCTTGTGAGTGTTTTGAAGCATGTATAGTACCCACCACTATCTAAAATTATCCTTTTAATTAGTGCTTTTGGTGTTGTTGCTTATGTGTCTGTCTTTCTCTCTACTAGAATATAAATTCCAAGAGCACAGAGACTTTTATTTACTGCTGGATTGCCAGTGCCTAAAACAGGGCCTAGTTCAATAAGTTATTTATCAATCGACAGCTACTAGGGGTAATTACATATTTTTACCGCATACTAGAGTGGGGTAGGCATCACCCTAGTACAGAGAGAGCACAAGGTTAACTTAAAAGCCATCCATTCATGCCTTATTTAACAAAGAAAATTCATGGTGAACTCTGGGAGTGCACTCAAGAAAGTTTTTAGAAAAGATTCCTTTCCATGAAATATGTTTATGAGAGGCAAGTTCAGAGCTTGGATATTTTTGCCTTAGATGAAAGGTGAGAAGAACAAAGATTTGGAAGGAAGAAATATTTGAGATGAATAGATACCCATATTCAGATATATAGGGAGAAGGGGAGAGTGTAAGGAGAAGGAGGGAAGCAGGAAAGAAGGCTGGACTCTTAGTGACACTTGGCATGGGGGAAACAATGGAAGAGTGATTTCTAGAAGCACCATGATAGAGAATGTTGACAATCTAGGCAAGGGATTTAATTTTTATTTTGAAGGCAAGACAAAGTCAAAGGAGAACTTTAGATATGTAAAGTTGTGACAGCAGAGGATTACTTTATAGGTAATTTAAACGTAAGAGAAGAAATTGCAATTATTGTCATTGAAAGTATATTTTTTATATGTAAGGGCGACATTAACCTGTATTGCAAAGTTAGGTTATTATTTCAATCCTGGTATACTACAATAAACTGAAAAAATTGCTTCCATAACAAATGTGAAATAGCTGTATTGGGGAAACCACAAGTATTAAATCCAGGAAACAGAAAATGGCTATCTTTTGATATTTGTAATGAAAAACATAACTTTTTTTTTTTACCTTTTTTCCAATTTTAATAAATCTTTAAATTCTCTTTAAGATATTTTTTTCACGTCGACTTTCCTTTGCAAGTTTTCAATTCATGCATAAATCCAAAACTATTTGAGTTAGGTTTCTCTGGAGGATGATTTGAGAAAAGGAATCAAATATAGCTGCTTTTTTGGCAGTGTACTATTTTGCCTTCTTATAGTTTTGTATTATTCCATTTTTATATTGCATTTCTTTTTAGCTCAGTGAGTGGGTATAAGATCTAAACCAAGAAAAAAAAATCATAGAGCAGTATAGTGTATGCATTATAAATACAGTTATTAAAGTGAACCAAGACAATGGACTTTTGATTATTTAACATTTTACTATATTCATCAGTTGACTAAGAATAAGCATTTAGGAAGTAACTGTAAATGAGGGCTTTGCATACATCATTTACAATCCTCACTGCAGCTACGCAAGGCAGTACCTGGGCCTTAATCTTTAGGCCTCTCCTCTCCTTTCCTTTCATATTGGGATAAACTTTGGGTCATGTCAACACCTCTTAAATTATTATAACATTAGAATATAAGAATATGGTGCGCTATTCAGATTCCAAACTGTAAGCTATAAATATAAAATATTAATAACTGTTATCATTGATTTAGTTATGTATGTCATGCATCGTGCTAAGTACTTGACATAAATTATCTATAGAATCTTCCCTACCAACCTGTGTAAAGACAAGTGATTCTCTTAAGTTCTCTAGCTGAGACCTGAAACTTCTCCAACTTCAGATTCACACTCTGAGTAGTAGGATAGATTGCCTTCCATCATAGCTGTGGTTCCACTTGATTTGTTTCCTAAAGGTTCTTTCTGTCTTGAATCTCCTAATGGCAGCTGAGTCATCATCTACTCTAAGCCCTTTGTGTAATGGATGAAAATATAGCAGTCTGGAGAGGTTAAACCACTGGCCAACTGTTACCTGGAGACAGCTCTCAGAATGAAACTGAGGTTTCCTCACTCCATGTCCTGATTTCTTCTGTCTCTCTGCTGTTTTACTGATGCTTTTAAATTAGTTGGGAATAATGAAATGCATAGGATTATCATTTTTTTCTTGAAATGATGAATCATAAGTAAAACTTCTAGCTATAAGCATTATTTGAAGACCATTAAGTGGGGTCAACATGCCTCAATTCTGCATTCCAATCACAGAGGCCTAGATTCAACCTGCAGCTGAAGGCTAGATCATCAGCCTCAAGGCAGGGTCTCTGCAGCAGCTGCCAAAGGGCAGAAAGTGCAAGAAAATCATCAACATCAGAAAATATGTACAATATTTTCACTGAGTTTTGAAGATATGGTAAGGGACTAGTTCTGTAGTGTTTCAAATTCCTGGACTGCTTCCCATTAAAGCTAGCACTTGCTCCTGAGTTAAGCAACTACTGAATGACCCTTGTTTGTTTGTTTGTTTGTTTGCTTGTTTATTTATTTATTTTTCTTTATTCTCAAGTTAGTTAACATACAGTGTAGTCTTGGCTTCAGGAGTAGAACCCAGTGATTCATCTCTTACATATGACACCTAGTGCTGATCCCGAAAAGTACCCTCCTTAATGCACATCACCCATTTAACCCATCCCCCCACCCACCACCCCTCCAGCAACCCTCTGTTTGTTCTCTGTATTTAAGAGTCCTTATAGTGTGCTTGCATCTTGGTTTAAAACTGTTTTTCCCTCCCTTCCCCTATGTTCATCTGTTAAGTTTCTCAAATTTCCCGTATGAGTGAAATCTTATTATATATGCCTTTCTCTGACTGACTTATTTCGCTTAGCATAATACCCTCCTGTTCCATGCACGTTGTTGCAAATGGCAAGATTTCATTCTTTTTAATCACCAAGTAGTATTCCATTGTATATATAAACCACATCTTCTTTATCCTTCATCAGCTGATGGACATTTGGGCTCTTTCCATAATTTGGCTATTGTTGATAGCACTGCTATAAACATTGGGGTGCATGTGCCCCTTTGAATCAGCATTTTTGAATTTTTTTTAATATTTATTTTTGAGACAGAGAGAGACAGAGCATGAATGGGGGAGGGTCAGAGAGAGGGAAACACAGAATCTGAAACAGGCTGCAGGCTCTGAGCTGTCAGCACAGAGCGGACGCGGGGCTCGAACTCGCGGACCGTGAGATCATGACCTGAGCTGAAGTCGGCTGCTTAACCGACCGAGCCACCCAGGTGCCCCTGAATCAGCATTTTTGTATCCTTTGGAAAAATTCCTTGTAGTTCAATTACTGGGCTGTAGGGTAGTTATATTTTTAATTTTTTGAGGAACCTCCACACTGTTTTCCAGAGTGTACCAGTTTGCACTCCCACCAACAGTACAATATGCTTGTCCACATTTGTTTTCTAAGTTATTAATTTTAGCCCTGAATGACCCTTATTGACAAGAGTGATCAACTCACTGAAGGAGGGCTTTCTAAAGGGAATTAGTAGCTATGTAGATACAGGAAGTACTGTACACTTGCAGGCATTCACTGTCATTACTTTAGGCTTTCTTTCTTTTTTTTAATTCATTTTTGTTTTTTTAAAGTAAGCTCTATGCCCAATGTGGGACTTGAATTCATGACCCTGAGATCAAAAGTTGCATGCTCCACTGACTGAGCCAGCCAGGCGCCCCACCTGAGGATGCTTTCATAACTGTACAGAGATGCAAAACCAGAACAAAATGTTGAAAAAACATTTAAGTAATATTTTGTCAGGTGGGGCTGTTGGTAAAATGCTATTGCTAAAAATGCTCTAAAGATGGAGTTAATGCAGGAACTTAAAGAAGGATAACTAAGGAGGATATTTATCAGCAACTCGTAAGAAGTATCATTGTCATCATGTTTCTGTCCCATAGAGGCATATTTTTAAATTTTGTTTCAACTCCAATTAAGAAAACATTCTTGGGGCACCTGGGTGGCTCAGTCAGTTGAACATCTGACTCTTGATTTCGGTCAGGTCATGATCCCAGGGTGGTGGGATCGAGCCTTGTGTGATAGAGCCTTAGTGTGGAGCCTTTGCTTAAGATATTCTCTCTCTCTCTCTCTCTCTCTCCCCCCCTGCCGCCTTTCCCCCCAGCTCGTGTACTCTCTCTCTCTCTCAAAAAAAGAAAGAAAGAAAGAAAGAAAGAAAGAAAGAAAGAAAGAAAGAAAAAAAAATTCTAGTTGTTGAGAATATAGAAAACAAAGAACAGAGTCAGATAACATGTTGATTTGGTTATTCCAAGCCATCCCTGGTAAAAAAAAGCAAAGCAGATGGCATCTGAGTGAGCTCTCTGACCCTTAGCAATGCTGTGGCAGAGACCTGGCATTCACGGTAAATTGGAACCTACACAGAGAAGAAGTCAATGTCAGCCTAGACCAGCAAGGGAGAAACACAGTGTGTGACACACAGAGGTGGCTTAGCAAAGACAAAAGCAGAAAAAATTAATTCATGCCCAGTTTGAGAAGAGATTTTTGTTGTGGTCAGGCTTAAAATATGGGTTTCACCATTTCTTTGGCTAGGAGGTCTAGGAAATTGGTATCAATGAAAAAATGACATTTTAAAACACACAAAGCATTAATTAACCTATCTAATAGTCTTGCTCTTTGTTTTGTGACAAATAATGCAGTTGCAAAAATTTTTCTTTCATTTTGTGTCAACATTGCTCAGATTGTTAAGAGCATCTTTGAGTTTGTTGGTAGGGTACATGTTTCTTCACATAAACCCATTTACTTTTCTTCAGTGATAAAAATACTTGGTCTGCTTGCCCTGATTTTGGTTTTGATTTGAAATCAAATTGTTTTTCTAATTCAGATTTTAGATCAGTTTTTGATTTAATGTTGGATTGTTATACAAAATTCGTATCTTCTTTTTGGATTTCTTCTGTTATATATTTTTGAAAAAGTTGGCCTATAAGGGAATATTCAAACACTGAAAAATGCCAATGAACATTACTACTCAACATTATTTGAGTGGTATTTGATTAATGCAACATTTAGATCCCCTAGCAAGGGTAACAACTCCACATTAAATCATGTGTTGAAATTGCCAATTTGAGGACTTATTTTCCTTCCAAAACTTGTTATAATACTGTTAATAAGATTTGTATAAAGTATACTATGCATATAAACTAATAAGTATTTATTTAAAAATTTTTTTTAATGTTTATTTTTGACAGAGAGAGAGAGACAGAGCATGACTGGGGGAGGGTCAGAGAGAGAGGGAGACACAGAATCCGAGGCAGGCTCAGGCTCTGAGCTGTCAGCACAGAGCTTAATGCAAGGCTCGAACTCACAGACCGTGAGATCATGGCCTAAGTTGAAGTTGGACACTCAACTGACTAAGCCACCTAGGTGCCCCTAAACTAATGAGTATTTATTTTATTTGTGGGAATGACTCACCATTAGTAACAGGGCCAGGAACACACACTTGTAACAGGGCAACCACTACCAACGACTGACTATAGCAACCACTTTTCCTTTGGGTCCTATGAATCGACAATTCTATATATTGAAAAATTTTAATTCTTTTGGGAAAATTATGATACTTTTTCCTGTTTTCCTGACTTCTCAACTTACTTTTCTTAGCATGCGGCATTTAGACATACGCATATATCCCTCAGAATATACGAGGAAGGAATTCCCCTTGGAAAAACCAGTCTGGAGGATGGTGGAAGAATAAATAACAAGAGCTCCCAAATGATCATGGGGAGCAAGGCTGCCTTGTAGCCTTGAGTGGCTGGATCGTGACTTGGAGGGAAAGGACTTAAGTCTTCTTTAAGCTATTTTATTTTTAGGTCTCTTAGAGCAGCCTAGCCTTCCCCTTCACTAGTTCAGAAACTCTCTGATGGTTTATATCAAGGACTACATGGCTATCTCCCTTACAGCTTGTTCAAAAACTTAGTATAACGTTGCATTGAAATACATCTTTGAGATTATCTAGTTCAACTTTTTATAGATGAGCTGTTGAGTCCAAGAGACAGTGAAGTTGAATTTTTTTCACATCAATAAAACATACTTAATATGAAAGCAATCCTGTCTATATAAGTTAATGCATAAGAATATGCAAAATGTCTTCAAGTATGAAGGATAGAAATTAAAATTTTTTTTGTAATATTATTCTGGTACAGAGTAGATGTGACTCTGTTCTTTATCCCATTATCATGATGTAAGTTTTAGTGTTTAATATTGGCTCAGTGTCTAGAGATCTGGATGTAGAATGGAATGAGGGGAGCAGAAGTGAGCTAAATTATGTGGCAAGCATCTTACATATGTTATTTCATTTATTTAGGTATCACAAAGACCTTTGTGATGGAGTAATGGAGTGTCATTAGACTCATTTTACAGATGAGAAACAGAATGTTAGAATGGTTAAGAAATTATCCTCAGGTTATACAATATATGGCAAAGCTGTGATTTCTGGATAAGTAGTTGGATATGTGAAGTTATAAGGCTTCGAGGAAAAATATAATTTTTAACAATTACCAAGTAGTTTTTTGCGATGTCCTCTTGTTATCATATTGTCTGATATTAGTACATGTAGCAATCCCTTTCATCACTACAAAGATACTGAACAAGTTCACAAAACAGAATATGAGGTGGATGACTCTTATTATTTTAAACACTTTATTGTCTTTCACCTTTGGATCCTGTGAATTTTTAAAGTACACATTTAGTAAAGAGATAAAAAATTATTTTATGCAACCAAAGTTCAATGTAGTTTAGATGGGAAATAGAACTGTGACAAACCACAAGTGAATTTTAAATGAGTATGAAACTATTAGAAAGCAATATTGATATCTTGAATCCTAAGTTCCATATTAAGGTCATAGTAATGGTTTAGTGTTTTATGAGCCTGTGTAGTGTTAGCGACATCATCTCTTTAATCTTAACTTTGCCTCAAGCAAAAATAAATCTTAATGTTGTAAACTGTATGGTAACATAACTGCCTTCTTCAGTAGGGAACATTTTTTCCCTAAATGTCACTAATATCTTGCTGTGGCTTTAAAAAAAAAAGGAAAAGAAATACCTGTTCCACTTTGTTGAAGTGGTAAATATTTTTACTATTGGAGAATGATTTATGGAAATAAGCTTTTCTATTTTTGTTTTTGCATTACATTTTTGCACAATTATATATAAATAAGTCAGGCTAAATGTAAAAGACCAATTCCACATATTTAGGTCACTTAATTGCCAGATTGCTAATTAAAAATGTTTGGATGTTACATTTCTATATTTTAAAAGGAACTTCAGAACTAACCATGTACAAGGGACAGACCAGAAAAAGGCTCAGCATTTTTGGAAGAAAGTCAAAGTTGAAGGAAAATGAGGAGCATCTTGAGGTCACAGTTTACTGGCAGATACTGAGGAACTGGTTCTTCTGAAGCTCTGTAAGAAAACATTTCAAACAGTTATGACCCAGAAAGTCTCAGAGGTGAACATAAAGAAATAGCTCTTCTCATGGTTGAAAGAAAAGCAAAACTTAAGCAGAATTTATTAAAGAGGTGGGTTCTTGATTTATAGTTAGAATTCAATTTTTCATTTGGCCCTTGATCTAAATTACATGGTTTATAATTAGAAATATGTGTTACTTTCTTAACAAGGAATTATGTCTTTGTAGGAAAAACTCAACAGTATGAATTCTAAATTATATCCCTAGTTCTTCTGTGTGCATGCCTGAAGAAGCTCTATGTACTGGGTCTAAGCTTTTGTGAACAGACATTATAATTCACTGAGTGACAACTATTGAAAATGCAGGCATTGGTGGAATTCTTCCAATTAGGGAGGAGACCTTAGACCTTTCACTTTTGTGAAAAGCCATAATTGTAAAGGAAAGACATTTCTAATCTTGCTATCTTAATTGTCAGAATCTTTTTGGCTTTAATCTTTTTCTAATTAGGAGAAGATTTATTTCATTGGTTTTTAGTTAGAATATGAATTTTTTAGGTTTTAAGTTCTTGTTTGTAGTCTATGGGGTAATAGCATTCTTGCTTCAAATTTTGAAATAAGGCAAGTATGATTAATATTTTAATGTTAAACTGGTAGTATCCACATAAAATATGAAAATAATTAGTTGCTTATGATAATAAACCAAGAAACTTAATTATTTGACTGAAGAGTTTAGAAGTACCTCACATTCCATGTAATAAAGTGTGGGAAATGTCAGAGAGGCAGGCCTGGGGGGAAGTGATTATAATTCAGTATCAGAATGCTGAATCATCTATACTGCACCTTTTCTGGAGGAAGACACTGTGAACAAATCCAGGTTAGAAGAGGAAGGTCAGCAAAACTCATAGAAAAGGGAAGTCCTAAGAACCAGATGTTGGCAGTCTCTATTCAGCAGTATCCTCAACAGGGGCAGAGACAGAGGGGCAGAGATACAAGGTGGGCACACATATAAGAGAGGTACCCTGTTGTGGGGCTGTGATAATTTCTGATGGCTTTTGAGATTAGTCATCTTTTGTTATGTTTATCGGTCAGAGTGTCAACAGAAATGAGGCAGCACACTCAAATCTGGGTGATTCAAGGAGGCTGTATTTTCTAAGAGATTATTATAAAGATGTAGGTAGAGTGTCAGGGAATTACAAGAGATTGTGTACGTGCCCAGAGTTAGAGTGAAATTTTCACCACCCATTGGCTTGAAGTGTGGAGAGGAGGTAGAGATTATCAGAACCCAGAAGGAGAGAGTTATGTGGATCAGGTTGGCTTGAGAAATGCAGTGATCTTCTGATCAAGAAGGGTCTTAGCCAGATAGAGGAAACTCAGGAAAGGGAGCAAGAAAATAAATACCCTTGTCTTGTTTTCCTTCCTTCCTCTGATTTCTTGTTAGGGCTTCCTAGTCAGAAGAATAAAGATCCAGGATCTATTGATCTAATCCATGGAGATTTGCTTGTATCAGGGAAAGATATTTAGTAGAAACACAGTATTGTGGTTCTATGCACATACACAAAATTTTGCCAGCTGTTTTCTCCCCAGTTTTGCTGATACCAGGAACAGAGTGTTATGGGTTAGCATTCTGGTCAATGGAAAGAAAGTCTCCTTTGAATACTTGTAAGAAGGTCATATATTTTACTTATAAGTTTGAGAAGCGTTAGTCATCTGGATGAATCTTGTTATTTCTCCAGATCTGATAAAGCTGAGATTAGATCACAGTAAATTTACTAAGGCTTCTGAACTCTCTCGGATCTCCTATTGGGGACATTCATATTTTAACATGGGTCCCTTCCAAAATATAATTGGATCAACTTGGTAGAACTTGCTTCATATTTTTACTTAAAACATCTCACATTGAACCTCGTTCTGTTTTGGAATTTTTAGTATTCTTCGATCTAGGTGGTTAATAAAGCAATGTAAAAAAAAAAAGGTAATAAATGATATATCTTTGAACTGTAGTTTCCTGAATGCATAAAACATGAAATTACTTCATAGATTTTCTAATGCGACTCTGAAAATTCAGAATATGAATTGACTTCTATTACTGTGCCCTAAATGAGAAATTGAACAAAAGGCCCATTTCTTCATAAAAATGATTTTATAACCTTGTGCTCTGCTTTAATGACATCATTGTATATTGAAAAGTTCAGAAGACCCTCAGTGTCCTGCAGCTGAAGTTATTTATTTCAAAGTATCACTCTCAATATTGAATTTGATTCAAATAAAGGATTTCCTCAGGAGCAAAATTGTTTTCCCACTCTTTAGTTTATTTGGTTGAGGGTGGATTTTCAAAAGGATTTGATGCTAACTTTATATGCAAAAATAAAATAAAAATTTCCCAAATCGGAATCTTTATTTTGAGCCTAATAAATGTTGTGCATAATGCATAATAAAATACAGAATGGAATCCATACATTCACTTGACATTTATTGATTGCTTGCCATGTGCATGGCACTGTTCTGGAGGCTGAGAATGCAGAGATGGAAACCATAATCTGTTCCCTTTTAGAGCTTAGAGTCTAGAAAAGAGAAAGACAGATGGGGCAGCAGCCACAGCACCCTATGGTAAGAGGTCTAAGGAATATGAGCAGAGGGATCTCCTTTTCCTCTCCCTCTGGAGCTCCAATTACATGAATGCTAGATTTTTTTGTTCTAGCACCACAATTTCGTGAGGCTCTGCTAATTCTTTTTTTCCAGTCTTTTCTTTCTGTTGTTTAGAATGGATAATTTCTATTGTTCCATCTTCAAGTTTACTAATTTTTTTCTCTGTCATGTCCTTTCTGCTGTTGAGCCCACCCATGGAGTTCGAAGTTTTAGTGATTGTATTTTTCAGTTCTAAAATTTCTATTGGATTATCTTTATATATTTGTTGAAAATTTTCCTTACTGAAAGCCTTTATTTTTGTTTCAAGTGTGTTTATAATTGCACACTGAAACATTATTATGATGGCTACTTTAAAATCCTTGTGAAACAATTCCAATATCTGTGCCACTTAGGTATTGGCATCTGTTGATTGGCTTTTCTCATTCAAGTTGTGGTTTCCCTGGTTCTTGGTATGATGGGTGATTTTTGATTTACCCTGGACATTTTGAATATTACGTTGTGAGACTGCATCTTATTTAAATCTCGTATTTTAGAGGGCCTCCTCTGAAATCATGCCAGCAGGGGATGGGACCACTGCCTCATTGCTTCCAGGTAAAGTGGAAGTGTAGCTTCCCCACTTGGTTTTCTTTGACACCCTGGGGATTGGGGAGGGGTTAGGAATTAGACACTCCTCATTACTCTTTTGTAGGTATGGGAGTTCAGGTTCTGCATAGGCCAACACTGACGTCATCCTAGCTGGGAGGAGGAGAGGTGACTCATTACCTTTCTATACTTTGTTTCCATTGACACCATTAGGAGGAGCCTTAAAACTGCTGGAATGTCACCTCCTTACTATCTGGTGGGAATGGAAGTCCAGGCTCCCCATGTGGCCTCTTATGACACCATGTGGGAGGGACCTTGTTACTGCCCAATGGGAATGAAAGTCCTAGCTCCCTACTCATTTTCTCTGACATCTCGCTGGTAGGGTGTTTGGCATGTCAGTATAGCTTGGTGAGGGTGGAAGGCAAGGCTCCTTATTTAGTCTTACTGACAGGGGTGTGGGTGGGTTGCTGTTTTTTTCATGCTCTTTGGCTGGAGTAGGGCTGTTGTCTTCATTGTCTTGCTAGTCTTCCCTCTCCTGATCCTTTGGCTGAGGGCAGTTTTTTTTGGATGGGGGAGGTTATTTTTTGTCTGCACCATCAGTGTTTATGAGTTTCTAGTTTCTCCAGCTCCGCATCTGGGATATGTAAGTCAAAACAAAACAAAACAAAACAAAAGCCAAAGCAAAAAACACTAGGGAACTCCCCCATTGTGTCGTCCTTGGGTCTTCAGGTCCCTAACCAATCTGCCTTCTCCTTTCCCCCTTTCAAAACCTTTTTATTTTTGTTTTGTATATAATGACCAGGGTTTTTAGCCATACCAAGTAGAATAAAGAGAATAAAGGAATAAAGAAAAGTGCCAGATGCCATTGTTTTACTTCCTGGATTCAACCATGCCTGAAAATAACATTGGATTTTTCAGTTACAAAAGCTAATAAATTCCTCTTTCATTTGTTAAACCACCTTGAATGGTTTTTCTGACACTTGCCATCAAGGTTCCTTGGAGTAGGCAAAATGTCCTATAGTGAAGAGATGGCAAATGACTAGAACCTTCTTGCATTGGAATACAGATCTGTTTGGTGTCAGTCCTAGGGCTGAACTACACCTCCCCTTTCTCTCACATGGACTTTTTTACAGTGTCTCTTTCAACACTGAAGGTACCAAGAATCTAAAGTTATGCTCTGGGCTTTTTTCAACCATAAGATCACTTTTAGCCCAATAAATCACAAGCCAAGTAAAGAAGGGTGATGGGAAGTAAAAGACATTTTAACACCTTGGAGTTAGCATCTATGCTTGCCTCTGTCACTAATGATATGAGCAACCTATGACAAATCATTTGTTCTCATTGTGCCTCTGTTTTTTTTTTTTTTTAATGAAAGGGTGGACTCTAGATGGTTTGTAAAATTTGCCCAAGCTCTCAAAATTTCTGTACCTATTCATGAGAATGGAAGAAGGTTAGGCAACGCATTTTTACACTTGGTTTCTCTGTGATTTAGTGTAAAGTACCAGAAAATTAAGGTTGACATTATTTATTGTGACTTATCTTCACATGGAATGCAAGGAAAGGTTATTGCTGTGCTAATACAATGGAAGGTGACATTTTCCTACAGAGCAGCAGTATGATCACAGTAAAGAAAATAAGTAAACAGGAGGTATCTTGGCCACCTAAGGTCTCGATTGTGCAGTGATGGCATATGAAGGTTAAGAGCTGTCAAATGCATTGCGCTTTGAGTCAAAGTTTAAAAAATTATGCCAGAGACAGTGTTCATTTAAATAATTTAATGCAGGGAGGAAAATGATCAAGACAGAGTGCTAGATAGATATTTCCTATGCTATAATTATTCACAGCAATAATAGCCTCAAAAATAGAGTAGCAGATTTTCTTTACTTTTGTGTGATTTTTAAAAAGACTGTGTTTTATTTATTTATTTTTGGAGCAGTTTTAGATGCATAGCAAAATTAAGAGGAAGGTACAGACGTTTCCCATAGACCTCCACATATGCATAAACTCCCCACTGTCAACATCCCCCATCAGGGTGGTACATTTCTTACAACTGACAAATCTACATTGATACATCATAATCCAAGTTCATAGTTTTACATTAGGATTCACTTTGGTGTTGTACATTCTGTGGATCTGGACACACATATTAATGGTGTGCATCCATTTTTATACTATCATATATGGTAGTTTCACTGCCCTAAAAGGCATCTGTGTTCCTCCTATTCATCCCTGCCTCACCCCTTGAAAGCCCCGGAAACTAGTGATGTTGTGAAAGTCATAGTTTCTCCTTCTCCACAATCATATACCTTAAATGATACACTTACTATATGGCCTTTTTAGATTGGCTTCTTTTGCTTAGTAATATGCATTTAAGTTTCCTCTATGTCTTTTCATGGTGTGATGAGTTACTTCATTTTAGCGAAGAATGCTGTTTTATTGTTTGGATGTCCCATAACATAGTTATGGGTGACTACCCAGAGTGACTACCATTTTGCATTCCTACCAGCAATGAATGGGAGTTACTGTTGCTACATAGCCTCAGCAGCATTTGGTGGTGTTAGTTTTCTAGATTTTGGCCACTCCAACAGGTGTGTAGTGGTATCTTTTTAAAAATTAATTAATTAATTCATTAACTAATAGCACAAGCAGAGGAGGAGCAGAGAGAGAGGGAGAGAGAAAGAATCCTAAACAGGCTCTGTACTGTCAGTGCAGAGCCCCACGAGGGCCTTGAACCCATGAACTGTGAGATCAAGACTGGAGCCAAAATCCAGTCAGGTGCTTACCCACTGAACCACCCAAGCGCTCATTATTATTATTTTTTAAATTTGCATTTCCCTTGTGACATTTGATATGGAGATCTTTTCATATGATTATTTGCCATCTGTGTATCTTCTTTGATGAAGTGTCTATTAAGGTTCTTTGTCCCATTTTTAAATTGGGTTTTAAAGAATTCTTTGTATATTTTGAGTCACAGTCCTTTGTCAGGTGTGTCGTATGCAAATGCTTTCTCTCAGTCTGGGGCTTGTCTTCTTATCCTCTTGGTGTGATATTCCTTTGCTGTTCTTTTTGGCATCAGTGTAAGTGTCAACTTGATTATGTGGTCCTCTTACGTACATTGACTGTGGACTCAGTGGTGGAAGGAAATGCTGGTGAAGGAATTTCAGGAGACTGTAGTATTGTCCTTTCTGTGTAACTTCTTCCGGAAGAGCTAGGTAAGTGTGAGGAAGAGAAGGGTGCGCCTGTCCACACATCATCCCCATGTGCTATCTGGGCCATCACAGAATTCTGCAAGCCTGGCTTTGGTCTCATATCAGGGAGTGAATTTTAGAATTTATAAGAGAATAAGTTTTATTATATTTCTTCTTCTCTTGTTTCAAAGACAGCCAGAAGGGAAGTTATGAAATTCATGAAATTTAAGGTGAACAAAGTAGGCTTACTTTGAATTTGTGGTGTTACAATAGTTATTATTGCAGTTAAACCAGCCTGTCCTAATTTAGAAATTAAATTTTTTTTTTAAAGGAAGGAACTAATTTTTGAGTCAAGGAGAAATGAAGCAGGAGTTTTTCCTTACCAAAATAAGCGAGGGCAGTTGTATCACACCCAGGCAGCTTTGGATTGTTTTCTCAGATGCTATTCCTTCGGATTGCCAATATGGTTGGCAAGACGCTCATTTCAGTTACTGAAATCTTTAAACTAAACACTCACCTGTTCCTTCCTGCCTTGTTAACAGGCTGTCATTCAAGACCGAATGGTGCAGACTGTTTTTTTTTTTCTTTCAAATTTGCAATAAAATAAAGCTGTTCATTCAAAAGAGTTAACAACAATTTAATTATTTTACATTTTGGCTTTTAAAAATGAGATTGGCTTTTATGAAAATTGCTGGATTGAACTGACATGTAAATGTGATGGCTAATGCAGTGACAATTTATGTTTTATTTTCTTCCTTATAATTATGGACTTGAGTGACAAGATTGCTAGCATCACAACTGCCAATATGTTTTAGAGGGAAAGGTGCCACAGAGTAAGTGCTCCAAAGTGTCCTGAAATGCATTTGGTGCCTTTTAGTTTTATTAGAATGAATACAATATGATTTATATTTTATTATTCATTCTCACAGATAAGTAGAGAGTAGTGTGTGAATAGGAAGCTGTTTTGTTGAGAAGAATTCCAGATGAATCACCACATCCACTTTTTTTTTTTTTAATTGTGATAGGACTCTTCATTCCCAGGACAAGGCTGATGAGTCACAAAGGCATGGCTGTTTCTTTTCATTGTCATTAGCCCATCTGCGGTGCCATGGTTACACCCTCTCTGTTAAATGCCTTTAGAAGTATTCTCTTGTTTTTGTTTGTTTGTTTGTTTTGTTTTTGCACAAGAAACTGAAGCAGCAATGAAGCTGATGGAACTAATTGAGATTTGGGATTGATGATTTCTTCTTTTTTTAAAGAAAGTCATGAGTTAGTCTAACTGAAGTTAATAATGTATGTTAAAGTCAATGTTCTGAGACCTCAGCAGGGGCATTTAAGCTGTCTTTGATTTTAGCTTTATTTGAGAGGATTTGAATTTTCTTTTTTTGTTGTTTAAGTTGATAATGAAGGAGGTCCCTAGGTTGCCAAAGATGTTTTGGCATCTCTGTTTATTTACTCTTTTTATGATTTCATAATTTTATTTATTTAAGTACAATTTATTGTCAAGTTAGCTAATATACAGTGTATACAGGGTGCTCTTCACTTTGAGAGTAGATTCCCATGATTCATCGTTTACATACAACACCCAGTGCTCATCCCAACAAGTGCCCTCCTCAATGCCCATCACCCGTTTTCCCCTCTTCCCCGCTCCCATTCAACCCTCAATTTGTTCTCTATATTTAAGAGTCTCTCATGGCTTGACTCCCTCTCTGTTTGAAACTATTTATTCCCCTTCCCTTCCCCCCATGGTCTTCTGTTAAGTTTCTCAAATTCCACATATGAGTGAAAACATATGATATCTGTCCTTCTCTGACTGACTTACTTCACTTAGCATGATACCCTCCAGTTCCATCCGTGTTGTTGCAAATGGCAAGATGTCATTCTTTCTCATTGCCAAATAGTATTCCATTGTATACATAAACCACATCCTCTTTATCCATTCATCAGTTGGTGGGCATTTGGGCTCTTTCCATAATTTGGCTAATGTTGAAAGCACTGCTGTAAACATTGGAGTACATGTACCCCTATGAATCAGCATTCCTGTATCCTTTGGATAAATTCCTAGTAGTGCTATTGCTGGGTTGTAGGGTAGTTCTATTTTTACTTTTTTGAGGAAACTCCACACTGTTTTCCAGAGAGGCTGCACCAGTTTTCATTCCCACCAACAGTGCAAGAGGGTTCCCATTTCTCCACATCCTCGCCAACATCTGTTGTTTCCTGAGTTGTTAATTTTACCCACTCATGGATATGAGGTGGTATCTCAGGGTGGTTTTGATTTGTATTTCCCTGATGGTAAGTGATACTGAGCATCTTTTCATGTGACTGTTGGCCATCTGGATGTCTTCTTTGGAAAAATTTCTATTCATGTCTTCTGCCCATTTCTTCACTGGGTTATTTGTTCTTTGGGTGTTGAGTTTGGTAAGTTCTTTATAGATTTGAGATACTCACCTTTTATCTGATATGTCATTTGCAGATATCTTCTCCCATTCCGTTGGTTGCCTTTTAGTTTTGTTGATTGTTTCCTTTGCAGTGCAGAAGCTTTTTATCTTGATGAGATCCCAATAGTTCATTTTTGCTTTTATTTCCCTTGCCTTCGGAGATGTGTTGAGTAAGAAGTTACTGTGGCTAAGGTCAAAGAGCTTGTTGCCTGTTTTCTCCTCTAGGGTTTTGATGGTTTCCTGTCTCACATTTAGGTCTTTCATCCATTTTGAGTTTATTTTCATGTATGGTGTAAGAAGGTGGTCCAGTTTCATTCTTCTGCATGTTGCTGCCCAGTTCTCCCAGCACCATTTGCTAAAGAGACTATCTTTTTTCATTGGATACTCTTTCCTAGTTTGTCAAAGATTAGTTGGCCATACATTTGTGGGTCCATTTCTGGGTTCTCTATTCTATTCCATTGGTCTAATTATCTGTTTTTGTTGGCATCTTTGTTTGTAAACAAAGATGTTCATCATCACCTGAAGTGATCTCCCATTCTATATATATGCAATAAATTATGAAAGAGGGATGTACTATATAGACTGTATAGAGAGATGTTGGAAGGCAGAGGAGTACAGAGGCTATTCAAGGGAGTACAAAAAGTGACTTTGGACAGGACAGTAAAAAATTTTGTAGGAGAGACCAAAGAATTCCACTGACTGTAGAAGAGGTTAGGGTCCTCTCCCCTTAAACATATGAACTAGGACCTTACCTATCCATTGGTAATTCATTTGTCTCAGGAGGACAAGAGGCTCACCTTTTGATATCACCATCTTTGGGATGGGGCAGTGTTTTCTTAGAAAGCAGAAGTGAACCAGTTCAAAGCAATTGGTACTTGTGGGGAACAGAGAGCAGGAAAGGGCAGTTGTTACCCATGAGACCTACTTGAAAGGAGGAATAAAATCATGAACAATTTTCAAGTGAGTTGAATGAATTTTCTGGCTGAATTCTTTCATTGTTTTTGAATCTCTCTATATGATCTGCCCTCTAACTGTTTGGTGCAGGGGCTGAATAAGATTTTCCATTAATTAGACAACTCACTTTATAATGTACAAGAGACCTTGTCCAGCATCTCTGACATGATTAGGAATGCTAGATATGATCACCTGGCAGTGTTCTAGAGGTTTCTTGGAGGAGATTCAGGAAATGAAACTTCTTATATGGATTATGTATGTATATATATTCATTTTATTTCTAAATTAGACTCTCTTTTCTTTCAATAACATTCTTCCCAAACATGGCAAGGAACAAGATTATTATTTGAGTATCTTTCTTTTGGGGAAAAAATGGAATGTGTAACTTAAACATCACAAACTTATCTTAGAGAAGCTTTGCAAATATATTCATTTCTCTGCTGACAGTTATGGAAAAGTGTTTTAAATTGCTACACTGTATTAATATGAAGAGACAAAGTGAGGTCAAAACATGCCAGGGTGACTCCATTAAAGAAAAGAGCTTGATTAAAATTTGACTATACTAGGAACTAGCCTGCTTGTTCCTTGAAAGCTATTTGAGCCATTTCTCCACTACCAGATTTGGAAACTGGAATTTTAGACAGCCAGGGCATGGAATAGCAGAAGGTCTAGCCACCCCATGGCCCCACGCCTCTTCCCTTCCATTCCTATGGATTGTCTTTTGATCCCTTCACATATTATTTATACTTCTCTGGTCATGAAGTAAAGAGAAAAGTAATGAAAGTTAAAATGTATACTTGTCTGTTTGAATGAAAAAGGGGTTTTAAACAACATAGATTATAACATATCCAGATTTTTTTGGTCTCAAGTCAAGTAGTAATGAAGTTCCAATAGTATGCAGTGGGCTCAAGTTATAGAATTATTCTCCTAGTTAAATGTAAAATTGAATCTCATCAAGTTACATTCATGCTTCCATTTTTCCAAGGTGAAGCAGATAGGGAACATTGGATACATCAGATATTCCAAAATCTAAATATTTTGCACTTGTTTTCAATCATTAGCTTATGCTGTGTTTTTTTTCATCTATTATATTCTGTACGATGAAGTTTTATTATTGGAATTTATGTTATTTGACCAAATATCTAATCTGTATATTAATATTAACCCCCAAATAGTTTGAATTAGGTGGTAAATATATATGAATATATATATTTGTGATAGGTTTTATTAAGTTCCTCCTGTGCACACTTTCAAGAAATCTCTTATGCCTGTCCATCCCTAAGAATTCACTAACTCTCTGAGAGCAGCACCTAGTAATTTATAGATATTGGCATTCAGAGGTGGCAGATAAGAAGATAGTGTTAGTTCATTTAAAAAAATAGAATGCGTTTCTAAATATCTATTTTCTTAAGAAAAAGTCTAAAAGAGGGATTGCAAATGCACATTCTTTAGGAACCAAGGAGATAGTGTAAACATATTAATTCCAACATTTTAGAGTAATAGCAATGCAATAATTATTTTACTTTTCTCTTAATTCTGCTCTAAAATAAACAGTGGTACAGCTGATCCTGAATTTAGCAGAGGGCAGACAACAGTTAGGGCCCAGCTAGGTAGAAAGGGACTGCTTGGATCTGTAATTGGTGCCACAAGGGAATGTGGGCTTAATGTGGCCAGATCTCCCAGTTTTAGTAGATGTCATAAATTTGGATTTTTATGTAAAATATATAATATTTTACAATATGGCAATATAAAAATAGACTCCAGGCCAGACTTGGCCTATGTCTGCCAGTTTGCAGCCTCTGGTCTATGTGCTGGTTATTCTCAAAACTATTTCTCTTGTCCCTGAGCTATGGCCTTCTATAGAAGTCTGCTGACTGATGTTTTTGCTCTCACATCCCATGAATTAACATGTGCATGGGCTCCCCTGCTCTTGGCCAAGACTACTCCACTCCCCAAACTGCCAATCCCCTCACAGTGGTGTGTTCATTCAGTGACACGACTGTGGCATATTTGATTACTGCCATCTTGTTCACTCCTCCACCCATCAGTTGCTAGATCCTCTGAGGTCCTCCTAAGTATTTCTTGATTCTGTTCTTTGTCCAGCCTCAATTTCCACTTGCTGTCTGTCTCCATGATTGCTATAGTAGCCTCCTAATTGCCTTCTGGCTGCCAGAATGGTCTACTTAAAATGCAATTCTGACCTTATCCTCTCTTACTTAAATGTGTACCAATGGCTGGCCTTCATCTATGAGATGAGGTTGACCCTGATGTCCTCAGGCTGACAAAGCTCACCTATTCCTGCTCCTGCCTGTCTCTCCAGGTCCATGCCTCACCATCCCCTATTTTGCATCCTGTTGATATGAAAGTCTTGTTCTTCTGCACCTTTCATGCTATTTAATGACTATGCTTTGCTTATGCTGTTTCCTCTTTCTAGAATTCTCTGTTCCTCTTCTTTGTGTGCCTCATTTTCATGTGTTCTTCCAAACCCTGCTTACACCTCATGTCCTTACACCTCATGACTTTCTCCTAGGCTCTGTGCAGGCTTGTTTCACACCAGTTATCACATCATATTTTAAATTTTTTTAATGTTTATTTATTATTGAGAAACAGAGACAGAGCATGAGCAGGGGAGGGGCAGAGAGAAGGGGAGACACAGAATCTGAAGCAGGCTCTAGGCTCTGAGCTGTCAGCACAGAGCCTGATGTGAGGTTCGAACTCGCAAACTGCGAGATCATGACCTGAGCTAAAGTCGGATGCTTAACCGACTGAGCCACCCAGGTGCGCCATCACATCATATTAAATGAATCGTTCATTTCCTAGGTGGGAACATTCTAAATGGCAGAAAGCACACACATTGTTATCTTGGATTTCCCACTTCCTAGCAGCATTCCTGGCCAAAGGAAAACAAGCAAATGATACTTGTGGAACTGAAATGAACTGAATGGCCCCAGGACCTTTGTGGGGAACAACAGTAAAGTGGATCAGCATGTTCATCTGGGTGCTAGGGAAATGCAACTGTTGAGAGAGTGTGGTCACTGTCACCTGCCATCAGCCTGCTGGCCACGCACGCACGCTCACACACTCACATGCTCACGTTCACGGAGGACTAATCTATAAGGACCAGGCAATTGGTTGGTGGGTTGAGAAAATGTTATCAGCTTTGGTGAAAAAAAAAAAGTCCCTCCCCCTAGCTGATTTGATGCTTTCCCCCCTAAGATTCTCAGGTAGGACCTGAAAGCTACCTGGTTAAGTATTTCCTTGAGTGCTGCTGCGCCGTGACTTTCATTAGCATCCAGAGGGAGCATTTTTAATTTTTAACCTTTTCCTTAGGGTAACCTGCCAAGGACCCCTGAGGGCATTATGAATAGACTCTCCAGGGTGCTACTATCTGTTAATCCCATTGTCCCCACTCACCATCTGCTTTTTGGACAAGCCCTAAAGGTGTCCAGAAGATGCCCTTGGGAAACGCTCAGGTGTGGGGATGGTAAGTAAGTTTCCCCCCACATGCCAGTCCCAGCTGAATGGTAGTGACATCAGTGAAGCACAGTGAACCTGAATCCCTGTCTTCAAGGAGTACATAGGCTAGCTCTGGAGACATATAAGTAAACAGTTAAGTTATAAAACATAAGTGCCATGACAAGACAGGAAGAAGACCCACAGTCCAAATCCTAGAGCAGCTTCTCAGTGCGGTTTCTGACAATAAGGAACTTGTCATAATGTAAATCAGTGCATTGTTTCTTCTGCCTACAAAGTCTTGCCACAGAAAGTGTCAGTCAACTTAAGCAGTGTGTGTAGTGATGTAGCCAATTTACATTCAGGTAGAAGCTCCATTACTGTGGGCACATGGATAATAAGCAGTTTGCTGACAGGAAATACAATGATAGTGTTCTAGAAAACCCTCAAAGGTAAACACAAGGGGAGAAAATGAGGGTTCATTAGAAACACAGCCTTTGCCATCAGACAGACCTGCGTTTGTTGCCTTGAGAAAGTTAGTTAGCCTCAAAACCTCATAAGTGGGGTAATAGTACTTACTTTCTCAATTTGTGTGAGAATTATGTGAGAAAATGTTCGTAGACCTCTAAGCCTAGAATTGGCCAAGAGCACTCATCCAATGTGTGTGTGTTTTATTCCCCCTCTATGAAGTCATAGATATAATTATGCCTGCCTCTCCCTGGAAGTTTGGAGTTAGCTTCACCAAGCAGGTATTGTGTGCCAATACTGAGTCCAAACACTGCCAACCAAAGTAGACCCCAAAGGGTGTAACTTGCCTGTTGTGGGTGCACACTCATTTCTCTTAGACCTCACAGCCTGAATCTGTTTTCTATGGCTGGGATATAATGGCTTCAAATTCAGATTTCTTTCTCTAATTAATATCCATCCTTAGATTCACAGCCATGGGAAAAATCAGCTTAAGCCCTATAAAATATATTTATTCTCTCAACAGAATTTTAGTCCTATTTGCATGTACAGTAATTTCCTTCAACAAAATAGTTTTGTCTTATTTCTAAAGTAATTTGTAAACCATAATTTAATAAAGTGAATGTATGGTGTAAAATAATTCTACCTACATTTAATATGTTTGAAGTAAAAATATTAAAGTAACCAAAGCTGGCTCAAAGCACTTAGTTATTGTTAATTGTCTTTCGTATATATTAACTGAAGAAAACTTTGTCATGTTTGCATATATAGAACAGGGGAGGGGAGTGGAGTGAAAGAAAGAAAAAGGCAATAATGTTTATTAAATGTCTACTATTTGTCAGAAAAATTCAGAGACACCTGAGTGGCTTAGTTGGTTAAGCGTCTGACTTCGGCTCAGGTCATGATCTCACATCTGAGTTTGAGCCCTGCATCGAGCTCTGTGCTGACAGCTCGGAGCCTGGAGCCTGCTTCAGATTCTGTGTCTCCCACTCTCTCTGCCCCTCCCCTCCTCATGAACAAATAGTCTTTTTCTTTAAAAATTTTTAATGTCTATTTTTAAAGGAGATAGATCACAAACAAGGAAGGGGCAGAGAGAGTGGGAGACACGGAATCTGAAGCAGGCTCCAGGCTCTGAGCTGTCAGCACAGAGCCAGATGTGGGGCTCAAAGTCAGGAACCATGAGATCATGACCTGAGCCGAAGTCGGATGCTTAACCAACTGAGCCACCCAGGCACCCCAATAAACAAGTAGCCTTAGCAGTATGTCTAAATTAAATTCCAACTTAAAAACTTGTTAATTGCTTTTATCTGTTTAGGCATTAGCTGATACACACATATACATTGTCAATAAGCTATCATCATTGTGCAGAGTTTTTAATAATTGAAAGGACTGTGTTTTTTCCCTAACTCTACAGTTTAATAGATTTTGACAAGTAGATTGCATTGATTATTAGAAATGTATTTCTATTTCTCCTTCCTTTGTTTTTATGTTACTGTAATTTTTGCCTTTGTTTCTAATAGGCAACTTGGGTTTATTCCCAGAGTTAAAAGAAAGCTCCTTTGAACCTTTGAGTATTTCTAATACTCAGCCTCTTCGATCCATATATTTAAATAAAGCTGCAGAGTGTGACTTTTTCCCCCTCTACTAAATTATGTTATATAATAGATTTTAGATACAGTATGATTTTTTTTTATGATGGAGCATATTACCTGGAAATAAAGCTGGCATACTGTTATCTGAATAATCCTCATTTAACTAAGTCTGATCTTTTTCTTTTGAGAGGAGAACTAACATTTTGATTTCCTTCACAAGTCCTCCTGGAGTTTCTTTGACTATTCTTACTGTTGAATAGCATTAGTAGTGTAAAATTATCTCACTGTGCTTCGTAGGTTGATATTTTTAATACGTTAAAGACCTAAACTCTTATTTCTTTGTAATATTGGTGTTTGCATACTTACTACTTTTTTTGTAGCCAACATTTGTTGAATGATTATTATATGCTAAGTGCTGAAGCAGGTATATGAATTAGCTTATCATGCCAACATTTATGCAGAGAAATAAGTACTTTCATTATTCCCACCCTACTGATGAAGGAACTGATGCTTAGGGAGGTTATGTTGTTTGCCCAGTTTACTTAGGGAGGGACAGATCTAAGACTAAATCTCTGTGTACCCAAATTTAGAGCATGAGGTCTTAATTTATAAGTTGTGCTGTGTACTGTAAATGAATTCTGATAGTTACAATGTAAGCACAGGAGAGGATTCTGATGTCTTGATATAAAATTACATGGATAATTAGAATTATTAAATTTGGTGAAAAAGTAAGAGTATGAGATTGTTTCAATTATTCAATTCAGTTTGTACTTTGACTTGTTTATTTACTTATTTTTACATTTGTGTGGGTCTGTTTGTCTGGAAATACAGTGTTTTTGGAAGATACTGAGCAAAGAACCTGGGCTGTTGTATCAGATGAGATGCATTCGATTGCAGATAACATATTTATTAGAACAAAATGGCCTAAAGAATAGATATATTTACTCTCTCCCATAAGTGGAAGCTTTGAGGTAAAGTGGTTCTAATGTTGGACAACTGAATAGCTCAATAATGTCATCAAGAATCCAGGTTTTTCCATCTTTCTGCTCTGTCATCCTCAGTGTGTTGGCATTTGTCCTCAGATGACCCTCACTGTTTCAGGATGGCTGCAGCAGCTCCTAGTGTTACTATAAACTCTAAAGGCAGAAAGAAGAATTATTTTCTTTGATACATCTTGCTTCTAAAGAAAACAAAATTCCCAGAAGTTTCCCAGCATATCCTCTTCATGCCACTTTTGCTAGAATTTTAATGAACTTAAAACTGACCATTTGGAAGTCAGTCAGTAGCAGGGAGAAAGGAATTGGCATGATGGCACATAAAAA
>NW_026057580.1:63464049-63479254 GCF_023721935.1 Panthera uncia | reverse complement strand
ATATATATATATATATATATTTTTTTTTTTTTTTTTTTTTTTTTTAATTTTCTTAATGTATTTTGAGAGAGAGAGTGTGCACTCCTGGGCACAAGTGGGGGAGGGGCAGAGAGAGAGGGAGAGAGACAGAATCCCAAGAAGGCTCCTCGCTATCAGCACAGAGCCCAACACAGGATTTGATCTCTTGAATCGTGAGATCATGACCTGAGCCAAAGTCAAGAGTCAGACACTTAACCAACTGAGCCACTCAGGTGCCCGATGACTGCTTTATATTAATTAAGGTTTATTTCCCCCCATTACCCTCAGGGCTGGAAATGGGTCTAGTCTCTCTTAGAGTTCATGACCACCAGAAAGTGAAAAAGAAATTCAGCGTTCTTCACAAAGAAGAACTTTGTGTATGTGTTTGTATGTATGTATGTATGTGTGAGTGTGTGCATGTATATGTGTATTGGAGGTTGAGGTGTATATGGCTCTTGGGTAATGACAAACAATGCTTAACTTTCTCTGAGAAGGAGGAATCAAGTGAAAATTTTATTCTAAGAGAAAATTGGTACATACACTGTGAAGTCTAATACCCACTCTGGGGCAACCATATTAATATGGCTGTAAGGTTCTAAATAGCTATTAGTGGCAATTTGGTTACAACGAGAACCAGAATAAGGATGATCAAAGATTCTGTTATCAACAGTTGACAGTGCCTGAGCCATTTTAAACAAAGCCCTTTGTTTTCACTTTCATTCCTGGAAAGTAGCTTGTCACTGGAGTCTATATGCATAATCTTCTGCACACTACCTGCAGGTCATGGGGAAAAATGATGAGAGGGGGTCTTTGTCATTGTCATTCACCTCTCCATTCATGAAATCAGTGAATAGGAAGGTACTAACAGTTCCACCTAGTTTAACTTATTATTTTGTAAGTTTTGGAATCTTTGCAAGTTTTGTCCTCTGTTACCACTACTATTGAAAGGTTGGTGCGATAGATTGAAAAACCTCAAGAAAAATCTTCCAAGCAGTGTGGATGTGAATTCAGTATGATATTTTTCATCCCACGGATACCTGTCATTAAACTTTGCAGATAATACTATCAGTTGCATGCAGAAAGGAATACTGAATAAGAAAAAGGTAGCTTTTGCTTCAGAAAACTTATTATTGTCAGAAATAATTAATTACGTTTACAAACAAACTTATGGAATTAATGCAGGATGATGTACTCCAGTCACTACAGGGTCTGATAGAATTTTAAACATGCTTCTGATTTAAATTATGTATTAATTGGTTCAGGCACCAAGTTGAAAGGCCTGGCATTAATGATAAAACCAGGTAAGCAGTCTGATTAATGAAAGGAGCTGGGAAGAATTTGCTACAGGAGCTGAAGCACTTTGTCTAGTAGCACTAATCATTGTAATTTATTATGGGAAACTTCTTCCATGGCCCTGAGTCATAGCTGTTAATTCCTTAAGAATGTATTGACTCACATGTTTAGAAAGATTGCCCAGAGGGGGAACAAACCGTTTATTTTTAAATTGAAGTAAATAAAATATTATACTACCTTTATTATGAAAACCAAGGTTGGGAAAAATAAGATGGATTGGACAATGATATGTGTATCCATATTTGAAATCTTGGTTCCAGTTAAAGCAATAGATGCTGCTTTGGGTTACCATTGCATATAGTATTAAAATGCTGGAAAACATTTCATGAATCTTATAACAACTCTAACTCCTTATTATTCTTATATTGTGAATGAGATCATGAGAGAATGAAGAAACCAAAGGGTGTTTAAAAGGATCTCACAGAAGACAGACCTGGAAAGAAAAGATGGACATCAAGGTTGTTCTTTTTGATTGTGTAGATACAGAGTTTGTAATGTAAACATTTTTTTAAATGTTTATTTATTTTTGAGAGTGAGAAAGACAGAGCATGAGTCGAGGGGTGGGGCAGAGGCAGAGAGAGGGAGACAAGAATCTGAAGCAGGCTCCAGGCTCTGAGCTGTCAGCACAGAGACTAAGAGGGGCTCGAACCCACAAACTACAAGATCATAACCTGAGCCAAAGTTGGACACCTAACCGACTGAGCCACCCCCACAGTGTGCCCCATAGTATAAACATTTTAAATATATCTTTCTGGCTCCCCAAAATTATTTGTTAGTTTTTCTCCCTATGTCACTTGACTTAGAAACATACTTCAGCTATATCTATAAAATAAAATGTCACAGTTGTGTTGATGATATTTTCCAATTTATGTCATGTTTTGCCTGAAGTGGTGGAGTGGATTGTGAAAGAGGAAGATGGTTTGTCTGGTTGTACCTTTGTAGCTGTCTTAGCAATACAGTGGGAACCCCTTGGACCCCTCTTGCTCTGCATGTCATCTTTCTTCTCCAGTTGGTTACACATTCTTTCTTTCTTTCTTTCTCTTTCTCTAATACTATTACAGTAGTTGCCAGAGCCCTGAAAGTTCCTGTCCTATTTTCTTGACACCTAGTAGTAGTCAATCCCCTGGGCTTTGCCTTCACTGGAGACAGAATCACTTTATCTGACACTGCTAGGTTGCATTTGGCTACAAGTCTGTGTCATTCACTTACAGTCAGGTCTAAACAATTATTTTTTAGGCAGAATGCATAAGAATTCATAATAGTGAAGGAACTGTTTTGGGAGAAATTCCATTTGAGTGGAATGTGAAATCTTAAAGGCATGGGTTAGAAGTCATGAATAAAAAGATAGCTAGGATGCTTTGAGTTAGCAAGAACAGATATTTTGTGGAGGTGATTGTGCAGCTATTGGTGGCAGGGATGGACAAGTAAAAAAGAGGGAGGCAGATGAAAAGAAAGCAGTAGCTGAGTAACTTGAAAAAATGACCAGATGGCCACAATAATGGGTGCATCTAATATGCTATTTGAAACTTTTTTTGCACTGTTGTCAGTCTATCAGCAGAAGAAAAAGAATAGCCTAGGTGACATCTGAGTGGCATAT
This sequence comes from Panthera uncia, assembly GCF_023721935.1. Classification (NCBI taxonomy): domain Eukaryota; kingdom Metazoa; phylum Chordata; class Mammalia; order Carnivora; family Felidae; genus Panthera; species Panthera uncia. Next base: position 63,476,286 of record NW_026057580.1, on the reverse strand, counting down.
TTATTAAATATATATTCGAGGAGCATCTATAGTATGTCTAGCGGTGCTGGTGGTCATCAGTGTTCTGATGAACTGTTGTTACACAATGCACTTTTGCGACGCAGAGGAGGGGCCCTTAGGAGGGCAATGGGAGCTCAGTAGTCTTGCTGGAATAGAGAATGCCTGAATAAGACATTCTTGAAGAATGACCATGAATTACATGGCTAGTGTGAAGAGAAAGGATATTCTCACAGAGGCACAGACATGAGAGAAAGTAGCTTGTTCCATAAAGTGGGAGGGTGGGATGTACTGAATCATTCATGACCCTGATTATATTAGCTCAGGCTATTGGATATGTCCTTGTGTGGCCTTGCCTCTGTGTGTGCCCATAGAGAGAGGGGGCAGCGGGGAGTGGTGTGTGGTGTGTGTCTATCCCTCTTTTTATAGTACCCTAATCCTGTCAGACTAGGACCTTGTTTTTATAACCTCATTTAACCTTAACTACCTCCTAAAAGGCCTATCTCCAAATATAATAACATAGAGAGGGAGGGCCTCGACATTTGACTCTTGGGGGATAGAACTCAGGTCATAACACCAATCATGTTGGATTTGATATACTTTGTCAACAATTTTGAACTTTAAGCAAGAGGGATCTGTTGCTTAAGGGAGTTAAATAATGATAATAATGGTAACAGCAATGTCATAATTATGATTATAGTAAATAATAACAGCTATAGTTTATTGAGTTCTTCCAACGTAGCAGCCTCTATTTTAACTGGCTTACGTATATTCATTTTGTTTTGTGAGTATTCCTAATAACTTTTTGGGTAAATAGTATTGTGATCCTGTTTTATAGATAATGAAACTGAGCCACAGAACTTTGCCTGAGAACCTGGCCCAAGGACAAAGTTTGAATCTAAGAAAGGCCATTGTTGATACTGACATTCATTTATTCATTCAGTACACATTATCTCAAGCTTTGTAATGTTACTGAGTTATAGATAAGCCCTCATGGAATTTAAGACCAAACATTAGAAATAGACACAACAGAGAAGTAAGCAGATATATATGTATGTTTATAATTTGTCATGACAAATGCAAAATGTGGAGAATTGATTTAAAAGAAGGGGTCAGAGGCAAGGAGATCAGTTGCAAGACTATAGCAGAAGTACAGGTGACAGTCAGTGACTGGAATTTAGACCACGGCATAAGGTAGTAGAGGGGGCGAACGGGGAAGGTTTGGTGCAGATTTAAGAAATAAAGTTTGCTGATGGTGTTAGGCTCTTCCTTTGTGGTGGGGGCGGAGGTGGGAGGAAGATGAGAGCTGTATCTGGTTCATATTTTTATTCCACTATGATGTCAGCTGTGTCATGGGAGAAAGGTTTTAATCTCTAGCCTAGCTCAGGTGGATTATATTTGGATCAAGGCTTAACCATGTCCCAGGTTTCATGGCTTTGTATATGGCTTCTTTTACTCAGTTTGTTTCACATACTGTCCTCATCATTAGAATAACCTGTATCTGTGGTAAGTAGTGTTTATCATAAAGCCAGGAAGGGAGATCTGTGTTCTAAATTAATTTTTGGATGTCTCATCTTGTTAGCTCTCAGCATATAATGTTACAGATTTCCCTAGATTATAGCCAGGCTTTACTCAATATCTTGACTTTAACAGTATTATTTGGGTCCTCACCCGTGTCTACCATCACTAGACCAATCAGATAAGTCCTACATTCTACTAGCAAAAATGAGAAAGCAAATATTCTGAAACAAAAGGGAGCTTTACTCCTCTTTATGTTTAATATGTATGGAAGGACAAGAAGACACAAAGTTATAGCAGGACATCCTGCTGGAGAACAAAAGAGAAGAAATACACTATGTTCTTAGTTCTAAGTAGTCATGTCCTCCCTGCAGTTGGATGTTTCTCAGTGGACACTGGACATGGATTTTACATTTGATTGCATTATAGAATTAAAGAAAAACATTAAGCCCAACATCTTTGACTCCAGATCCCCAACACTTAAATGATGAATCCAGAATAACAGCTTCTCTATTTACAATTAAATTCTCTCCATCAGAAGTAAAGACATGGTAACTAAGTGTGTGTGTGTGTGTGTGTGTGTGTGTGTGTGTGTGTGTGTATGAGAGAGAGAGAGAGAAAGAGAGAAAGGGAGGGAGGAGGGAGGGAGGGAAGGGGGCTGTGTGACACATTTCTGGCCACACTGTTTGACTGGTATTGTCATTCACCAGAGACGAGCTCTTGTGGAGAGGAATTAGGTGTGTGGGGCAGATGGGCATTCCAGTTTTATGTCACCGTGCAGGGTGAACTTTCTGTAGAGCAGCGAGGGGCAGTTGGATATGAAGGTCCACAGCCCAGGAGAGGAGCTGGGACAGAGATAGATTTGGGTATTTCCAGCGTATTAGGGAACAGTTAAAGCTGCACTTTAGTCTTAGAGGATGAGGACTTCTGGAGCAGTATGAGGAGTGCTGAGGGACCCATATTACAAAAGAGTGGATGCTGATTTTCCCTTGTGATCATCCTCCTCAGAGTGTGAAAAGGTAGAGACTTGTGAGAAGTGAAGGCAGAGGAGGTGAGTGACACAAAGTCACATTGATTTAGGGTTGAATTTGTGGTTTATCTGTTTTAACCTCACGCGCTGATTATGTTTGCCGGAGTTTGAAGACCCTTACTTAGGAAAGCCCTGTGACTGTAGTAGCCGGAGTAGTTAGCCAGTGCACAGCTAATAGCAGGTGCTGAAACTGGCTGTTGGATAAATGTTAAAGGAGAAACAGCACCAGGAAAGTTAAATGGCACAGTTTTTATGTTGATGTTAAAAAATCATTACAAAGAAGAACATTGTAAATAATTAAATATAAATACAATTCCTATGAGCCTTAGTTAATTAGCTAGTGCTAAGTGTGGGCTCTGTTTTTTTTAATCCAACTCATGTTGTATATAAATAAATATGTAATCAGAATGTCAAAACATTTTAAACATGAGATAGTTCTTAAAAATTCAGTTTGAATGTAATTTGGAAAAGCATTTTTAGATAATTTTCTTTGCCTGTAATATTAAAAATCAGACAAGGTATACTGTGGTATTTGGTACCAATTATTAGTTTTATTGCTGATGCCTTTTTAGATTCAGCTTTGTCTGGTGTATCACAAGGTTCCAAACATGAATGGAAACTTGCCAAAGCACTACCACACCATCTCTGAATCATGACTGCCATCTCAGCCTCAAATTGAATTCTACACCAGTAGTCTGCTCAAATGGCTTTTCTGCAAGGATACTGGCAATCAGGAGGAATCCTCTTTTAGCCTCTGTTTTTGGTTGGTAATATTTCCTCTGAGAAAGAGAAATAACTCATAGTATAATCTACTAAGTCCCACAATTTCTTGAGTATTTCAAGCTGTCCTTTCCAAAGTATAAGGTCAGGGAATAAATCTCCACCACAGGATGTCATGAGCGACATCAGCCAGAGCCTTTGTGAAAAAGAACATCACACAGATATACAAAGGCAGACATAAAACCTAGACAAAGCCATCTATAACAATCATGTTGGGAAGGAAAACTTAAAATACTCCTGAAATAAAAGCGTTTGCTTTGTAGTGACCTTAATATTAACCTCTTTTCTTTATGGGGAAATAGTGCCACTTTTCTTTATGGGTAAATATTGCCAGCATAAATTGAAATCTCTTTGCAAAAGTTGCATATTTAAAATTTTGGCAGAATGCAGTGATATGGAAACTTTGGGTCTATATGGTTGTTATCCTCTTAATTCTTTGGTCAGAGAACTTTGGGGTTAATCCATTTTCATGTCAGTGAAAATTTTTCAGTCTATAAGTTCTGGCCTTATTCCTTATTTGGGGATTTGCACATGTTTTTTTGTAAGAAACATTCATGTTAACCAGTGAATTCTGACCTTGACTTAGTATTGCCTGAAGAACTGTGGTGTCACATAGTTCCTCTAACTTTTTGATAAGTGAGAACAAATGAGAAAAGCTTGCAATACAACTTGCTTTGAATGGCCATATATTTTGAAACTTGCTAAGGCTGGTATAAAGAAGACAGAAAGCTAAATCAGCCAAGCTCAGTGTGACACTTATGAAGAAAGACTACTTGTTCCAGAAATAAAGCTAAATTTACTTATGCCAGAAAAGCCTACCTTGGGAGCAGAGTCATAAGGGCAAAACTATTTCAGAACAGGGATGGACTATTTCCAGTATCAAAGGAACTCTCTGATGTTCTTCCTTTAAAACTTAGTTCCTCTTACAATCTTACTCAAAATAAGGTTTGCAGTTTATGGCGAGAAAAATGGCTGTTTGAAATGTATTATATTTTTAGCTAAACTCTTCCATGAATTTAACTGGTGTGTGTGTGTGTATGTGTGTGTGTGTGTGTGTGTGTGTGTGTGTGTGTGTGTGAGAGAGAGAGAGAGAGAGAGAGAGAGAGAGAGAGAGTTTTACTCAAGTGAGAATAATTTCTTAAACCAGTAGTTAGGTTGGGTTTTGTTTTCATTAATAATGGTTAGTTTCATTTATAATGGATTTATCCGGCCAACGATTTTTATTTAGTTTTGATTTTTGTTAATGCATATGTCAGATTGAGTACTGGAATGGTTCATTCACAAAGAAAAATGCAGCTTTTATGTAAGATGGCTTCATAATGGATGAAAATAGAACCTGTTGAAATGCTATCTCTATATAATATTAGAAAAATAAGCTTTTCTTTTCTTTTCTTTATGTAGCTTCTTGGATGGAGCTCTGGGATATAAAATATTTGGAGCTTAAGAGAGCACACAGTGGCTTGAGTCAGTATTGTCAAATGAATGTACAAATGAATAACAATAAAGCCACATAATGAAGTTTTTCTCTTCATTTAATTCTAATATGCTATATAACCAAGTATGTTATTGGGAGTCTTTTCACATGTAATTAAACTATTGAGAGACAAAAAATTGAGTAAACTGAAGGCCAAGAAAGGACAGATAAAAGAATGCTAAATTCCAGAGAGCATTTTATCAGCCTACCACTATTCTCTCTGTAGTCTGATAATAAGATGAAAAAAAAATCTAGTACTTAAAGGTCTGGCAAAAGATTGCATATAACTGAATAAACATCTTATTAATTATGGAAATAACATTTTTATGTTCAAAATGTAGTTCATGCTTTTAAAAAAATGCACCAATAGTTTCTAACACTTGGAAGACAGCCACTTAAAGCCTTTCTGGTGGTTTTCAACCTGACCTACATTGTTAAGTGAAGCCACTCTTTCTAATAGGGTAGATGTTTTTTTTTTCTTTGCTGAATCTTTTCACAAAGTTATTTAAAGATATGTCTGTACCACCCCCAACGTGCCAAACTGTTCCATGAATGACAATCCTTTGCCATTAGGAGAATTGTCTTATATAATGTAATTACACGTAGCAAGATCTCTTGCAAGGTTAATCTGTGTGCTTTCTCTTACATGACCTTTCTGTATTCTGTTGTAGGTATTCCCATATCTTGAGGTATTCCCATTATCTGAAATAAATAGGTTTATTTCAGAGACACAAAGAGGATATTTATAGCAGTAGTAATATTTTTGATAGCCAAGTCTTTTGATTCGCTAGATATTTTGTTTGGAAAAAGAAATGGATCTTGAAAATTAAAAATTCTGAAACACAATTGTTGGCCTCCAGTGCCCGAGATTCATGGAGCTCTACGTGAGATGCTTTTGTAGTTACCTATTTATTAATGTCCCTGGAGCCTCAGAAGAACCCTGACACAGAGAGTGAGTTCCTTGGCCCTCAGAAGGACAGCAATGGTCATGGAACAAAAAGTCTCTAGCATTTGTTCTTGGGAAGGAATTGGACATAGAGAAAATTTATTCCCTTTATTTAAGTACTAACACCTGCCTTTTCCTTAACTTTCTAAGTTTAGGGCAAAAGAAAAAAAAGTCAATTCCAAGAATAACTCTCACTTCCACTGATTAAAGTGGGCATGATAACATAAGTATAAAAACAGCCCGTTTAGGAGAACAGCCTTCCGCTGTAAATGAATTGTCCATCTTTGATTATGATGAACATCACTGGTGGCCAAAGGGAAGTCATATTAGAATCGCAGACCCACAAAGAACTTCAGAGTTCGTTTCCTTCCACATTTTACCCCACACTATCTATCCTGGCTATCCCATACCTGACAGGAATACTCCTTCCTGGAATAGTTTCACCCATAGAGAACTCCTCATTCATATGCCAGTCTTTTTCATTATTGACACCTCTGGTTGCTAACAAGATTGTAGTTCTATTTAAGTTTCACTACCAGTTTTACATCCTGTGTGTTAAAAAAAAATTTTAAAGTTTATTAGAGAGAGAGAGAGAGAGAGAGAGAGAGCACACACAAGTGAGGGAGGGGCAGAGAGAAAGAGAGCCAGAATCCCAATCTGCCGTGATGGTGCAGAGCCTGATGTGGGGCTCAAACTCATGAACCGTGAGGTCATGACCTCGGCTGAGATCAAGAGTCAGACGCTTAACTGACTGTGCCACCCAGGCACCCCATCCTGTGTATTTTTTGTATGTAGTAGAATATAATGCATTATTTAATTGAAGGCACTCTTTGTTAGCCATCCAAAGAAAGGGGGTTTTATTAGGCATCTTGGTAGAATTCATTGCAGTTTTGATATGCTGCCTTATTAACATCTAAAGATCTATCTGAAAAAGAAGCAAAAATTATTAGTGTCTTTTCAATTGATATGGAAACTGAAGCAGAAAGAAGTTAAGTAGCTTTCTGAATCTTACACAATCAATGGCACAGTTGAGAAAAGGTAGGAGAGAACATTTTCAGTGGAATGGGGGTTAAGAAGGGAGATTAAGGAAGTATGTCTTCAAGAATCTGGTTAAGCAAAATCACAGTATGGCTGCATTTTGGTAATGTGGAATGTGTTTACTTGAAAGATTGGGAAAAGTGCCTCATAAGAAAGGCTTTTTGAATAAATAACCTTGCACCATAGGTAGAAATTCCTTAAAAAAGAACAGGGTACAAGGTATTTGGAACTCCTTTGAAGGCAGGAGCCTTGAGGGTCTGATTGGCCAAGTGAACCCACAAATAGGAAAACTACAGATTTAAAGCTGGACAGAGCCCTGCTAAGCAGAGGACAAGGTGGGTGGGTGTTTGGGAGAGGAGGGAGGCACTTGGGTCCTCTCCCTGGGCATCCTGCTCTAAGACCTTGCAGAGGCAAGAGGGGAAGGACTATCTCTTGCCCTGTCTTCCTAGCAGATGGTATAGGAAAGGGAAGAATGATTTTTTCAGCCTCTGGGATTTTCAGGAATAAAAACAGAACATCTCTATACCTTTAACTGACTCTTGCTGGATTCTCAGTCTTGTGAAGGGGTCCTGAACACTGGGCTTCTGGGGTCTCAGGGCTGGGGCCTCAGGAGACAGTGCTGTGCAGGAAAAGAAATGAATGGATCTTGGCTGTGGAGCTTTGGGGGAAGGAAAGGAAGCGCCTGAGGCTCGGAGCAGAAGGTGTTGATCTAGAGCTTGCCCACGGTGCATTAAATCCTAGAAAAAGGTGAAACTAGGCAAAGGATGGTTTGAAATGCCAAGGCCAAAGCATCAGGCAGAGAGCAAATTGAGGTCAGAGTGAAGACAAATTGAGGTCAGGGTTAAGAGAACTGGGAGATGCCCGTGCATTTGAGTTCAGAAGGCGTAACAGGGAAAGATGTCATGAAAAATTAGGGTGTTGTTTCAGTGGATCAGGTGGCCAAGAAAAGTGTTCTTAAAACTGGTTCTCAACAGGGGCAGTTTGCCTCCAGGAACATTTGGAAATGTTGGGAGACATTTTTGGTTGTCACAGCTGAGGTGGGGGCGTAAAACTGGCATCTAGAGGGTAGAGGCCAGGGATGCTGCTACACATCCTCCACTGCACTGGGCAGCCCCACAACAAGGAGTTTTCCAACCCAAAGTATCAGACCCAACTTGAGAATTGCGGTCTTCCAGGACTTAATATGCTGTCCTGCACTTTTTTTTTTTTTTTTTTTTTTTTAAGGCGGGAAGAATGTGTATTTTGACACTGTTTTCTTTGAGGCCTCTTGCTGATCATTTCTTTCTGAGCTGAGGGGCTAGGATGGGCTAGGCATTGTTAAAAAACACTGGTGCCCTTGTCATGCTGGCCGGAGATGATCTTGACTCTCATCCCTATTTGAGGTGATTTGGGGACTGCCACAGTTTCCTTTCTGGTTTACCTGTGTGTCTGATCTGTCCAGCCCCCATCAGCAGGCCACCGACTCTCCTCTTGGCTACCTTTACAACCTTCTTTTTTTTTTTAAATTAATTAATTATTTTTTTTGAGAGAGAGAGAGAGCGTGAGCAGGGGAGGGGCAGGGAGAGAGAGAGGGAGAAAGAGAATCCCAAGCAGGCTCCACACTGTCAGCACAGAGCCTGACGTGGGGCTAGAACTCACGAACTGTGAGATCATGATCTGAGATGAAACTGAAAGTCGGATGCTTAACTGACAGAGACACCCAGGCGCCCCTACATTTACAACCTTCTGATCTTTGCTTTACCTGTTTCTGGGATGACCATCTATCGGACAGCTTCAGTGCTGACAATGATCGGGTCCAACCTGCTGAACAGATGTGGAAATTGAGGTCCCTCTGCAGTGTACTTGCCCAGGGTTGAATCATCTTTCCTACCATTGATTCATTATTTCAGAACAAGGCTCTGCATTTCATGTTTCCTCAGTATCTGCTCTGTCCTCCACATGCAGAACTGCTAAGTAAGTTTTGTCACTAATTTCTTCTTGCTGTAAACTCTCAAAACTTTATTTGCCTAACTTCTGATGAAATGCTTGTATCTGGACTGTGCTGTGAAAATAGATATACATTTTAAAAGCCTTATTGAAAAATCACTGTGGAAGATCAAACTTTCCTGTGGAGACAAGACACTTCTATTTCCATGAACAAGGAAGGAAGCATCATGCAGAGTGGGTAGCAAGGCGTCTATGGTTATTGATGTTTTCTCTCTGCTCCAGGGAGGGCCTCTCGATCCAGAGCAATCTCCTGTGCATATGGTCAAGATATCACTGAGTTTTCTTGTCTATTTCTTTTCTCTGAAGGAAGGAGGGGTCCAGCTCTGCTCAGTGTTCTTAGACGAGGAAGGTGGTTTTAGGGAAGGTTAAAGTGGAAAAGATAGCAGGTTTGCCATCCAAACCAACCCACGATCAGATTTAGAGGAAGACATCTGTTTTTGTGTTTTGGACATTTTTCCCCACTTAGAGATAGAGAGTGAGAGCGAGAGTGAGAGAGAGTGTGTGTGTGTATGAGGGAGGAAAAGAGAGGAGAGGGAGAGAAAAAGGGAGAGAAAGTGTTAACTGTGGAAAAATTCTAATATTGCCAAGTACACAGGGAAAGATTTTCTTTTTACACTTAGGACAAAAAGCTAGGATAATAGAGGGCACCAAAGAGTGGGGCTGGGTGTGGTGTCAGGCCCTCCTTGGGATCCTGCCCAGACACTTGGATGACCATTTCCACAATTTATTTATTCCCCCAAGTTTGAGGAATTTCAGTGGTGCCTTTTACTAATCTCTATAGGCAGAAGCAGATTTTGGGGTGGGGGTAGATATTTGACAGTGTAGAGAAAATCAGTTTTTTCAAGCTTGACTCTGTATCTCTGCATGTGCCTATTCTGTGCATACAGGATGCTCCACGTGATAAATAGGCTGTGTTCCAGAAGTTTCTTTTAGATCAGGATTTCTTAACCAGACCAGCATGTTAATGGTCTATGTAGGAGCAAAGTTTTGCATGTATGTGCAGATCACATATTTTCTGGCCAGAAAGCCCACTGTTTGCATAGGATTCTGAAAGGGATGCTTTGACTCCCAGATGTTAGAAACACTGGTAATCAGCTGTTTGGAGCTTTTTATGCATACATCAGAAATGGATTCTGTCTCAAGAAGCTTACAGCCTAGCCGGGGAGATAAGACATGCCTATAAACATCTGTAAAGGTTTGACAAAATGTTCTGGATGTTCTCTGGAAAAGAGATGACTTTGGGCTATGGGCATCAAACAGCTTAATGTTTCTTCAGAGTGTATCAGGGCTATTATAGCAGGGCAAGTGAAGGGAGCGACTTTAAGAGAGTTAAGGAAAGGGACCCATTTATATGTGAGCCGTGTACAAACTAGGTATTTGTAAACATTTTCCTTAATGATATGAAGATAGCCAAATTATATTTATGGCTAAAAATACCATTTCTTCATCGTATATGATAAACTGTATGAAAAATGAAACAAAATAGAGAGCTGTACTGATTTTATTTTTCTCTCCATTGGACCACATCCATATCATTTGATAAGAATACATTAAAAAGCAGACGTTGTACTTCATAGTAAGTACTGTGACTGGATATGCTCTCACAGTCATATTTAGACGATAAGAGGTATGGGTTTTTGCCATAGCGCGCCTGGAAGCTGGAACCGAAAGCAGAATGTTTTTCCCCCTCTGCCCCCTCCCACTTCATTACTTGTGCAGTCTAGCCTGAGGTGACACTCTCTGACCACAAGATGGCACTCCTGCATAGAAAAGAACCCTGATTTCCCAAGGGTGGGGCTGGGCTAAACTGATCTCCCACAACCCCTGAGAGTGAGGGCTGCATCTGATAAGTGAGCTGATGAAGGAGGCAGAAAGTCAAATGCAGTTGTGTAAAAAGAGACTTTCGAGAAATCAAATCGATGATATTTAAGGTGACAAAAAGCAGGAACTGCCTGTCTGCTTTTCACATTTACATTTTTAAAAATGTGAGATGCCTCAGGCATGACTGTCACTGGGCCAGTGGTATGGTAGATAAATTAATATGCATAAACCTGAATTTTTAACTTCCTCCAAAGCTGGCTCTTCTTCCTACATTTTTGTTTCTCTTCGTGCGAACCCCCGTTTTCCAGGCTCCCAGGCTAAGTGATCTCAGAATTACATCTTGGATTCTTCGGATTTCTTCTCCCTTATTCCATCATTAAGTTGGTTTCTTCAGACTATCTTCTGGGTTTTCTATATGTCATTCCTTTTCACTGCCGTCACCTCTGCATCATTTAAATGATAATTACATAAATAGAGATTAATCCAGTAGCCTCTTACTTGGTCTAACTCTATTCTTTCCCCTTTCAAGAAAGGGCTTATAAAATACAGCTTACTTACTGTCAGAGCTTGTAAAATATAGGCTAGTCCTCCTTCAATAAAGCCTTTTCTTACTGTAAAATATAGTTTAATCACAGCCATTTATTTATTCATTGATTTATTTTATCAATTCATTGATTTATTTTATCAATTCATTGATTTACTCCTTCAAAAATATTTCCTGAGCTCTTCTTCAGATAGTGTTCTAGATACTACTTTAGACTAGGAAGGATTCCTCAAAGTTCCATGAACATTGGGTTCCTACCTGGAAGGAGTCTCCAATGCCAGTCCTGTGCTCAAGAATGGACAAGCCTGGAAGGTGTCTGAGGATACAGACAGGGAGGAGTCATTTACTATGTAGTGAACTGACTTGAATTGACTAAAATTTTATTAATAGTTTTTGAGATGGTCTTTCTATATTTGTGACTAACAAATTGATTTCCTGTAATGTCATCTGCTTCCCCAACGTAATAGGTACATAATGAATATTTGTCGAATGAATAAATTAATAAAAAAGCAAGATTCCAAACTCCTCTATAATATTCACCACCATAATCCCAAATAGTCCAATAATATAGAAACCTTGCAAAGCACTAGTCTAACTATTTGTTGAAATTTCCTTAGATTGTTCTGATTGTTCTCAATCAGAAAAATTATTCAGAATAATATAACAAGCTCCTATGTAACCTGTTTTTCCAAATTATAACATTTGTCTTATTTGCTTTAGATCTAAACAATTCAGTTTGTATTTTAATCAAATTCTTTGCGTAAAGGAAGAGTAAAATTGTTAAAAAAAATACTTGGTGTAAAAAATAGTACCACTCCACCTTCCTTTTCATAATTTCCTGTTCTCCAGTGGGAACCATTTCCAAATATTTTAGTACTTACTTATTTGGCTTATAATACTAGTTACTGATTTTTTAGTTTTGATTCTCCACTGTAGAAGATGAAGATATAGTTGTTTTTCACCTTTTCAGCCCCTATGCATGCAATTTTGGGGACATACTTACACAAAAAATTATTAGTTATTTATCTGAAATTAAAATTTAGCTGAGGGGCGCCTGGGTGGCGCAGTCGGTTAAGCGTCCGACTTCAGCCAGGTCACGATCT